>NC_060173.1:33389037-33436537 GCF_021184085.1 Oncorhynchus gorbuscha | reverse complement strand
GGAGAGGACTGGAGCCACGACTGGGGCTGAAAGAGGGACAACCTCATAACTTATCTTAATAACTGTATGAACCTCAAAATGATTTATAATCTTTACCATCCTCCACCCTGGAAGGCTGTGAGAGGCAAGGTAGGCCTGTCAGTGCTTGTTACCAGGTAGATCTATTGGAGCTGTCTGGTGGTTTTGGGTCCCAATGGGTTCATTCCCAAAAACCCTTCCCTATTTCCCTTTCCTAAAAGGGCCTTTCCTCTATCCAGCTCACAGGAAAAACAAGAATAACATTGACATTCTCTATGGTCCCGTTAACCCCTCAACGGCCTACTGAACATCCGCCCTCCGAGGAAGAGAGAGAGAAGGGGAGAGGGGGGAAAGAGGGAGGAAGACCTAGATGGCTGAATTATATGCAGTGAAAATGGTATCTGTTCCTTCTCTCTCTGTCTATCCTCTTTTCTTTCCTCTCCTCTCCTCTCTTCCTATTTAATCTCTTCCTGCCTCATCTCTTTCTCCTGGCTGAGAGGATGATCAAGTATATGTGGAGAAATATGAGGCTTAGAGAATGAAAGAGGGTGACAGAGAATGAGAGAGAGAGAGAGAGAGAGAGAGAGAGAGAGAGAGAGAGAGAGAGAGAGAGAGAGAGAGAGAGAGAGAGAGAATAGGATAGCCCACAATGTCTGCTGTGTGGATCGAGCAGTCAACAAGTCGAACAGTCATTTGAAAGAGTAAGAACATTTCAGCGAGACAACTCAAAGGTGAAATCCATTAACACCAAGATAATGGCATTCCTTGCCCTTGACAATCAACCGTTCTCTGACGTGGATGATGTTGGCTTTCGCGACTGGTCGAGCAGCGTTACACACTACCAAGTGAGCTGTTGTTCAGATGTTGCCCTACCGGTATTACACAGTAATAGCGTCACTGCTATTTGCTTCACGGCATACTATGGAACGCCGTTTGGGTCTTTGCGTTTCAAAAAAAGATAAGCTTTTAATTTGACACGTCAAGTAACACAGTTCTATTATAGAATGCTGTGTCTTCTGAATTTGCACGTGCAAGTCAAGCACCACCAATTCTATCAGTAGCACTG
The DNA here is from genome assembly GCF_021184085.1 of Oncorhynchus gorbuscha. NCBI lineage: Eukaryota > Metazoa > Chordata > Actinopteri > Salmoniformes > Salmonidae > Oncorhynchus > Oncorhynchus gorbuscha. Next base: position 33,435,453 of record NC_060173.1, on the reverse strand, counting down.
TCAAAGCTGCACAAAAAAGTCTGCAAACAAGCAAACACCGGCCACAAACAATGAGTTTACAGTACCGCGTTGGTAATAAATCATTATTTGTTTGACCGCAACTTCTGGGGTAGCTAGTTGGTTTGCTTCTGGGGTAGCTAGCTTGGTACTTAGCTCGCACCAATACAACCTGCCTGAAAACAATAACCAGTAGAAACTGCAGTCATTTTCATTATTCTTAGCAATTTAGGAATCCTTATGATGTAGCCACCTGTTGTTCGCCTATTGAAATTGAACTTCAGTTCATGAAAATAATTAGCTAGCCAGCTACTTAACCCTGTTGCCCTAAGCTAACGTTATAAGCAGATATTATCATTGTAGCTCTTATCGCGGGACTGTGACTGTGTGAAAGCACCACGCCAGTCAGCCAATACTAGTAATACAATAACAGTGTGTATTGACATTCAAATTGCATTGTACAGCTTTACCTAAGGATTGGGGATCAATCAGTCTACTCAATACCCAATATATTTTTTCCCAACGTCCTCAGACTTATCAGACTCCAAAACATCCACGCAGTATTGTTTTTCCTCGGGAATAGTGTTCAATATACATAGGTTGACAAATGTGATAAATGTGGCTCAATACACAGTTGTTTCAGAGTTCCGCAATAAGAGCTACGTTCTCTGGATGTCACTGAGTAGACTGATACCCCATGTCATTGATCCACAATCCATAGGTAAGTCTGTGCAATAAGTATGTCCCCAATGCAATTCTAAAGTATAATACATCCAGTGTGATTTCAACAGATTTTGTCAAATTAACAAATTATTGTCTTTTGTTGAATTTATATAACAACATTCCAACCTTGTCTAGCATGATCTATTCAATTATGGCATAATTATACTACTTGCATTCATTTATATCACTGTCAATGACATACTTTTATTTTGAAGGCTAACCACAAAGTCCACTTTTGTGGCTAGTCCTTATTGTGGCTAGCTTCACAAAGATGGGTCCGCCCACCATTAATCAAATAAGAACTGTCTTGTAAATTAGGGTTATTTTAGATTATGACACCTAGCTATATAGTTAGCTAGCTAACTACAGCTTCTGAAACAGACAATGTCATTTTGCTATGTTTTTGGGGAAGAACATTTTCTACATCCATGAGCTAGCTAGCTTTTTTTAATGACCAGCACTGTAGGTGTGCGAGACAACATTACCAGATTCATAGCATATGTATCGATGAATCTTTGTGACATATAGAAATGTGAGTGATAGTGTAATCAATGTGTAATAACTACGTAAAAAATGTATGAACACACGTAAAATGATTATGTGACGTGCTGTCATGTTCACGTCCTGATTGGTCAATAAGCTTATTTGACACGTCAAATAGTGTTATTTAACACTTCAAATAGTGTTATTTGACATGTATCTTTTTTAACATGCCAAGACCCAAACGGTGTTCCATAAAAATCCTGGTTGAGAATGAAACGACTGAACAAATGAACAACGAAACAGGATAGCAAGTAACTGAAAAAAAATTGGTTTTGCTTATGTTTTTCTGGTAATGGGGACATACGTAAATACCAACAAAATAACTTTTGGTCAGTGTGGTGTGCGTGTGTGTGTGTATGTGTGTGTGTGTAACCTTAATTTAACGAGGAACGTCAGTTAATTAAGAACAAATTCTTATTTACAATGACGGCTTACTCCGACCAAGCCCGGACGATGCTGGGCCAATTGTGCGCCGCCCTATGGGACTCCCAATCACGGCCGGATGTGATACAGCTTCAAATCAAATCAAATCAAATTTTATTTGTCACATACACATGGTTAGCAGATGTTAATGCGAGTGTAGCGAAATGCTTGTGCTTCTAGTTCCGACAATGCAGTGATAACCAACAAGTAATCTAACTAACAATTCCAAAACTACTGTCTTATACACAGTGTAAGGGGATAAGGAACATGTACATAAGGATATATGAATGAGTGATGGTACAGAGCAGCATACAGTAGATGGTATCGAGTACAGTATATACATATGAGATGAGTGTGTAGACAAAGTAAACAAAGTGGCATAGTTAAAGTGGCTAGTGATACATGTGTTACATAAGGATGCAGTCGATGTTGTAGAGTACAGTATATACATATGCATATGAGATGAATAATGTAGGGTAAGTAACATTATATAAGGTAGCATTGTTTAAAGTGGCTAGTGATATATTTACATCATTTCCCATCAATTTCCATTATTAAAATGGCTGGAGTTGGGTCAGTGTCAATGACAGTGTGTTGGCAGCAGCCACTCAATGTTAGTGGTGGCTGTTTAACAGTCTGATGGCCTTGAGATAGAAGCATGGATTCGAACCAGGGACTGTAGTGACGCCTCTTGCACTGAGATGCAGTGCCTTAGACCGTTGCATCCATGTGTGTATGTTAACTATTTAACTGTACTAGAATGCTTAAAAGGCCACAAAACGTTTAAATATTGGTTATCGGTATTGTTTTTTGGGCAAGGAAAATATTGGATTTCTGTATCAGCCAAAAATATCATATCGGTGCATCACTAGACGTGACGCTTGGCATTCAAGCCAAATAGTTAAATCTTGGTTTCATCAGACAAGAGAATCTTGTCTTTTAGGTGCCTTTTGACAAACTCCAAGAGGGCTGTCATGTGCCTTTTACTGAGGAATGGCTGCCGTCTGGCCACTCTACCATAAAGTCCTGATTGGTGGAGTGCTGCAGAGATGGTTGTCCTTCTGAAAGGTTCTCCCTTCTCCACAGAGGAACTATTGTTGTCTGTCAGAGTGACCATTGGTTTCTTGGACAACCCTGACCAAGGCCCTTCTACCCCCATTATTAAGTTTGGCCGAGCAGCCAGCTCTAGGAAGAGTCTTGGTGGTTCCAAACTTCTCCCATTTAAGAATGATGGAGGCCACTGGGTTCTTGGGGACCTTTAATGCTGCAGAAATGTGTTTGTACCCTTCTCCAGATCTGTGCCTTGACACAGTCCTGTCTCAGAGCTCTACAGACAATTTCTTTGTTCTTTGCTCTGACATGCACTGCCAACTGTGGGACCTTATATAGACGGGTGTGTGCCTTTCCAAATGATGTCCAATCAATTGAATTTACCACAGGTGGACTCCAATCAAGTTGTAGAAACATCTCAAGGATGACCAATGGAAACAGGATGCACCTGAGTTCAATTTTGAGTAAATAAGGTATTTCTGTTTTAATTTATTTATACATTTTCCAAATATCTAAAAACCTGTTTTCGCTTTGTCATTATGGGGAATTGTGTGTAGATTGATGAGGGGTAGATTGATGAATTAATTGAATCCATTTTAGAATAAGGCTGTAACATAACAACACGTCTGAATGCACTGTAAGGACAACTCAGAATATGCTATTCTGTTCTTCTGAAATAGGCTACATTTTCTACATAGAATGTTTCTTTAGACCTGTCTAAAATAAATGATGGATTTATTGTGATGGTGTAGGTTATATTAAATGGATGTACAGTATTAGACATTTTAAAATGGGCTAGCCAGAAGATGCTAAAAGTGTTTATGTTAATGAACTGTCAATTAGCGTGAGACCGGCAGTTACTTGCATGACAATCACCGGCTGGCAACATTTCATGACCGCCACAGCCCTAGTCTGAACCAGTCCTTATTACAGAGAGGGTAGGGACAAGGGGTAGAGGTTAGGAGACATAGTGGGTTGAGAGTCACAGTTTAGGGCATCATTATGACTGACCAACTGGATTTCTTGACGAGAGAGGGTGTGTGTGTGTTTGTGAGAGAGGGTGTGTGTGTCTGTGAGAGAGGGTGTGTGTGTCTGTGAGAGAGGGTGTGTGTGTCTGTGAGAGAGGGTGTGTGTGTCTGTGTGGAAGGATCAGGTGAGCAAAAGACAGTGCAGTGTCATCCAGTTAGCTGTAACTGAGCCCGGATAGAAGAGCTTACACACACACTGCGACACAGTCTCCTTATCCCTCCTCCTTAAGTGTGTGTGCATGCGTGGTGTGTTTACCTGTACGAGGAGCTCCAGCTTCCTGTCGTCCAGGAGATGGACCTGACATCGCCGCCCCTCTGTCATCTGAGTGAAAGGAGAGAGATGTGTTAGGCTCTGAACATGGATTAAAATGGACGACTAGAAAAACCTTAAACCAAGTTTATTCAACCCACTGGATGCTTCAGCTGCTAACACACGTGCACATGACCAAATAGGCATTTATATGCAAAACGAGATTAGGGATGTAACTACACAGAACTGTCCATCTGTTTCCCATACTGCCTAAATGTTGTCTTTGCGGTCGAACGGTCTGGTAGCAGTTCCTCTTCATCCGGTCACTGACCTCCTGTTCACCGTACTCAGACTTTGGACATACACGACAGTTCAAAAGTTTGGGGTTTTTGTCCACTAAAATCATATCAAATTGATCAGAAATACAGTGTAGACATTGTTAATGTTGTAAATGACTGTTGTAACTGGAAACAGCTGATTTTTAATGGAATATCTACATAGGCGAACAGAGGCCCATCATCAGCAACCATCACTCCTGAGTTCCAATGGCACGTTGTGTTAGCAAATCCAAGTTGATCATTTTCAAAGGCTAATTGATCATTAGAAAACACTTTTGCAATTATGTTAGCACAGCTGAAAACTGTTGTACTGATTAAAGAAGCATTTACAACTGGCCTTCTTCACAACTGGAGCATCAGCATTTGTGGGTTCGATTACAGGCTCAAAATGGCCAGAAACAAAGACCTTTCTTCTGAAACTCGTCAGTCTATTCTTGTTCTGAGAAATGATGGCTATTCCATGCGAGAAATTGGCAAGAAACTGAAGATCTCATGCAATGCTGTGTGCTACTCCCTACACAGAACAATGCACTGTCTCTAACCAGAATAAAAAGAGGAGTGGGAAGCCCCGGTGCACAACTGAGCAAGAGGACAAGTACATTAGAGTGTCTAGTTTGAGAAACAGACGCCACACAAGTCCTCAACTGGCAGCTTCATTAAGTAGTACCCGCAAAATCCCAGTCTCAAAGTCAACAGTGAAGAGGCAACTCCGGGATGCCGGCCTTCTAGGCAGAGTTCCTCTGTCCAGTGTCTCCGTTCTTTTGCCCATCTTAATCTTTTATTTTTGTTGGCCAGTCTGAGATATAGCTTTGTCTTTGCAACTCTGCCTAGAAGGCCAGCATCCTGGAGTTGCCTCGTCACTGTTGACGTTGAGACTGGTGTTTTGCAGGTACAATTTAATGAAGCTGCCAGTTGAGGATTTCTGAGGCGTCTGTTTCTCAAACCAGACACTCTAATGTACTTGTCCTCTTGCTCAGTTGTACACCGGGGCCTCCCACTCCTCTTTCTATTCTGGTTAGTGCTGTTCTGTGAAGGGAGTAGTACACAGCCAACATGAACAGGAATTATGCCCCTATTTCAGATTACTCTTGACGTTTTTCTTACGCTGTACCCAATGATTTATGAAAACTTGCTTGTTAGGTCAAGGTCCTCATAGTGGTTTTATAGACATGTTTAATATGTTTTATATACACACTTTTTTAAAAATATTTACAAAATGCATATTGTTATATTTGGTAGCACTTATCTGTTTTTCCTTCGCCCCAACCCCATTCGATGCGTGGACTAGATGTGGGTGGGGCTAGGTCTACAGAAGTGTGCTAATTTAAAAAACTCACAAAAGCTCTGACGAAGGCCCTGAGGCCGATACAGTAAAGCTTATTAAAGATCAGTGACACTATTTTTTCTCAGTAAAACATCTTAAAACTAGCGTTGCAATATGGAATCAACACTAATCATGCACTAATAACCAAAAAACTACTAATCACAAGTGAACATGTGAACAAGGGCATGTGGTCTTTGCTCCTCCTCTCAGCATAGAGCACACAGGCACACGCAGTGCTGTAGAACGTTTAAATTCATCTTAGACTTAACAAGGTTAGCTGAGCTGAAACCACAATAGACCAATAGATTATATTTCCTGTGTGTGTGTGTGTCTTCCTGCTGGATATATCTGACATTCCTCTCCTAAAGGGGGAAGTCCACCAACAGCTAGACAATCAGAGCATTAGACAGACAGACCTTTCTTTCTCTTTCCCTCCTAGTCCACTGTATTATCTTGTGTTCATAATGTGTCTGTGTGTGTCTGTGTGTGTCCGTGTGTGTGTGTGTGTCTGTGTGTGTGTGTGTGTCTGTGTGTGTCTGTGTCTGTGTGTGTCTGTGTGTGTCTGTGTGTCTGTGTGTGTCTGTGTGTGTGTGTGTCTGTGTGTGTCTGTGTGTGTCCGTGTGTGTCCGTGTGTGTCCGTGTGTGTCTGTGTGTGTCTGTGTGTGTCCGTGTGTGTCTGTGTGTTAGCCAAAACTGGCATTACTATGCTGCCAAGTTTGGGTGTAAACATTGGAGCAGGTGGAACGACAGTACATCAGACTGACACACACACACACACACACACACACACACACACTATCCTTTCCAACACAATGTTGCTAATCTGCAAGTGTCTGTTATTGTGTTGTACTGTATGTGGGAGTGTTGTTGTGTGTGTGTACATGCATACATTATGTGTGTGTCAGTGTGTGCATATGTGAGTGTGGGTGTGCGTGTTAGTGTGTGTGTGTATGCACGTGTATGTGTTGAGCACATGTGGACTGTCTTTGCAGTGTAACAGGAAGAGGAGACCCTGAGGAACACAAACTCTTCAGGCCCTGCCCACATCCTCACATCTGGGGGGAGAGGAGGGAGGGAGAGGAGGAGGAAAGGGGGACAGGGGGAAGAAGGAGGGGAAAGACTGGGAGAGAGGAAAGCCATAACCCATCTCACCCCTTTGGGGTTCTTGTGCTATGTGTCCTAATGTGTTTCTAATGTCCTTCCTATCTCCAAAACATGTCACGTCAGACACACACACACTGGTGTGTTTGTTCTCTATAGTTGTCCATTTCCAAATCACACACACAGACATCCAGTAGCCCCTTCAGACACAGTAACATGTTACACACACACACACACACACACACACACAATGAGAGCGAACTTGGGACTGCCATTTGAAATAATTGGTTTTTGAATGGCTAGCAGGCTTGTGAATTCCTTTTAGCCAGGGGAGCCCTTTTCCACCCCTAATTTTTTCCAGAGACAGCAAGACAGTGGACCGAGGGCAGGTGGACAGTCAGCCATCACCTATTGATAAACACTCTGAGTCATCCCCCTGGCACCTGGCATAACTCTGCTGGCACACCTCTTATAACATAGGATCACTATACCAGATGTTCGTGTGACTTTGTGTGGGCAGTGGGTACACCTCACCATGTGCTCCAATATAGCAGTAGGGTGAGAGATTGGAGGTGAGAATTGGCAGCGGACTGAGGACAGAGCGAGACAGAGAGAGGGATAGTTCAGCACTATGTCAACACACAACCCTGTGTGAGTTCTGCCCTTAGGCTGCTGCCAGTGTGTGTGTGTGTGTGTGTGTGTGTGTGTGTGTGTGTGTGTGTGTGTGTGTGTGTGTGTGTGTGTGTGTGTGTGTGTGTGTGTGTGTGTGTGTGTGTGTGTGTGTGTGTGTGTGTGTGTGTGTGTGTGTGTGTGTGTGCGTGCGTGCGTGCGTGCATGTGTGTGTGGTGTGAGTGTGTCTTTAGGCTGCAGGCTCCAGCTTCCTTTGATGGGTTTTGTGTCCCTCCCATTCTGTTTAGAGTGGCTGCACCCGCACTCACACACACCCTCCACCTCTCCCAGGAGCTGTCTTCTCCATCCTCCTAATAATAGGACAACCTTTGTCATCTGAAAGTAGGTTTTCCCATATATTAGTGCTGGTACCTCTACTAGCCTACAGTGTGTCTCAATCCACAGTCCGCTTTGTATATATATATATATATATATATATTTATATATATATTTGTTTTTTTCTTTTACTGCTGCTCTTTAATTACTTGTTACTTTTCTCTTATTCTTATCCTTATTTTTTGACCTGCACTGTTGGTTAGGGGCTCGTAAGTAATGCAGAACTATAGGTCACTCCCCAGTTCCTGGAGTTTAGTTCTCCCACATACTCAGAATGTAGGGTTATATGAGACGTCTGTCAGCCATAGTCTGGTCTGTGTGTATATTCTCCCCCAAATGACTCTTCTGCTTTCCCAAGATTCCTGAATACCAGTCAGTTCATGCTGCCTGTCCAAGATCTCCCTGTCTGGACAGAGATAGATTAGGATAGAGATCACTGGCCAAAAATCTGCTGACCCCTGAGACCTGCAGTGCAGACAAAGATACTGCTGCAGCAAGCAAACACTCACACACACAGAGACAGCGGGCTGTTTTATCCACATACAGGCAGCATCCATTTTCTCTCTCTGTTATAATGAACTACACCAGTGAATGAGGAGACTTTGCTTGAGGCACTAGGGGTGAATATACACCACAATAACAGGCAAAGTTACAAATCACTGGCTTAGGGCTATCTGTTTGGGAATCCCATTCCAAGGAGGAAATGGTCATTAAAGCTATACAATATTCAGTGATATAAAAATAATATTCACTGAGAATCAAAGGCAACAAAGTGTTTACACTTGCTACAGTACATGGTTGTGAATGTTACCAAAAACATATAGAACTTTAGGTCATTTATAAACTACACTATCAAACTCATCAGATAACCTTCCATTCACAGTACAGAAACATCATGAGACAGCAGTCAGATCAAATCTACTAGGAACACAAGACCATTGTTGTTAAGAACCGGATATTTCCATAACACAATTACTACAGCAATTGAAAGTGGAGTCTACATGGACTGTCTAGTTATGACAATAACTATCTGTGACTGTAGCTGACAGGTTTGACATGTTACCTTGTAACATTATTAGGCTAAAGCACGAGTTGAAGCACAGAACGTTCTTCTTGTATCATTGTGGCCCTAAACTGGAAACAATATCTGCAACTTGGTATGCAGGCTCTCTTTACACGCGCACCGTACTTAACACTGTAATAACACAACAAATCACATGGGGAAAATAGCCACGATGCCAGTCAAGTGACTGGAGCAGCATTGTGAGGTTGAATCGGTAAACAGGCTGTACGGTGCCAGTCAAGTGACTGGAGCAGCATTGTGAGGTTGAATCGGTAAACAGGCTGTACGGTGCCAGTCAAGTGACTGGAGCAGCATTGTGAGGTTGAATCGGTAAACAGGCTGTAGCTAGGCATAACATTAGTCAGAATGATTCCGTCGCCTAATTTTCTTTACCCATAACGAGACAAGTTTGAATGCATCCCTTGGTAGGCTAGAGGATGGCTGTCTCTGGTCACATCGGTGGACAGGGCAGAAATTATAGCTGGTTTGCTGACGTTAGTTGGCTATTTCATTTTAGATAGGCTATTTGGTTCTAGCCTACCCAGCGATATGTCAAAACACAAACCCGCATTTTTCGGGAATAGACTATTTGGACCATGTTAATTTACACCCGCACACATGGTCGAATAAAGGATGAAAGCGGCCGACGTTTTGATATGGGGCGATACAGCAGAAAGGCAAAGATCGACGTTTACCTTTGAAAAATGTCGGGGTCGCTCAGACATAAAAATCCCACACGGATGTTTTAGATTTGTCGAGCCCGAAATAATCCCAATAAAAAATGCATTAAATCCAGTTGGTAAAATCCTTGTTTCCCCGGCCTAGAACGGCATCAGCATCCATGCAATAGTGACCGGTGCAACTCACACAGGAGAAGAGTTGCAACCTGATTCCCGTTTTCCGTTAAACCGGTCTGACAACGGAGCCAAGACATCCCATCTCCTTCTGAACAAGCTCTCTCCCACACACAACGCAGCGACCCTGGCCCGCTTCCAACCAGTAGAGCTGCACCGTTCAATGGCTCATCCTCCCACCGAAACAGAGGGCTTCTCCCCGGCTACTCAGACCATCCGACACCCTCCTCTCTCCCTGGCGACTCCGGCGCCTAGCAGAAACGCTATGAAAATGCAGAGGGTGGCTGTCCCAAAAGAAGACAGAGCGGGCAGATGGAATTAAATAATAATCTCAAACGGTCTGTTTTAGTCAATTAAGCCACACAATTTGGTTTTCTTCTCCTCGCCCTCTTTCCTCTAGCCTGTTCTGAAAATACAGGAATAATGGAGGCAGGCTGTGGGGGCGGGGAGAGAGTAAAGGGGGACATTTCTTTCTGCAGCTCGCAGTCATGAGAAACTGCAGATGGCTGTGTGTGTGTGTGTGTGTGTGTGTGTGTGTGTGTGTGTGTGTGTGTGTGTGTGTGTGTGTGTGTGTGTGTGTGTGTGTGTGTGTGTGTGTGTGTGTGTGTGTGTGTGTGTGTGTGTGCGTGCGTGCGTGCGTGCGTGCGTGCGTGTGTGTGTGTGTGTGTGTGTGTGTGTGTGTGTGTGTCTGCGTATGTGTGCTGAGAACAGCGGAGGAACGACCAACAAACAGACATCTGGATATGCACACCAGGAGCCCAAAATCATCTGGGAAGGGTCTCTCTCTCTCTCTCTCTCTCTCTCTCTCTCTCTCTCTCTCTCTCTCTCTCTCTCTCTCTCTCTCTCTCTCTCTCTGTCTCTCTCTCTCTCTCTCTCTCTCTCCCTCTCTCTCTCTCTCTCTCTCTCTCTCTCTCTCTCTCTCTCTCTCTCTCTCTCTCTCTCTCTCTCTCTCTCTCTCTCTCTCTCATCTCTCTTTCTCTCCCCCTCTCTCTCTCTCTCCAACAATTCAATTCGATTTCAATTTAAGGGCTTTATTGGCATGGGAAGCATATGTTTACATTGCCAAAAGTATACAGACACCTGCTCCTCGAACATCTCATTCCAAAATCATGGGAATTCATACAGAGTTGGTCCGCCCTTTGCTGCTATAACAACCTCCACTCTTCGGGGGAAGGTTCCCGCTAGATGTTGGAACATTGCTGCAGGGACTTGCTTCCATTCAGCTACAAGAGCATTAGTGAGGTTGGGTGTTTAGGCACGGCTTGCAGTCGGCTTTCTAATTCATCCCAAAGGTGTTCAATGGGGTTGAGATCAGGACTCTGCTCAGTCAAGTTCTTCCACACCGATCTCGACCAACCATTTCTGTATGGACCTCGCTCTGTTGCTGAAACAGGAAAGAGCCTTCCCCAAACTGTTGCCACAAAGTGGGAAGCACAGAATCGTCTAGAATGTCATTGTATTCTGTAGCGTTAAGATTTCTTTTCACTGGAAATAATGGGCCTAGCCCGAACCATAAAAAACACCCCCAGAAACTCCAACAAACTTTACAGTTGGCACAATGCATTGAGGCAGGTAGAGTTCTCCTGGCATCCGCCAAACCCAGATTTGTTCGGCGGACTGCCAGATGGTGAAGCGTGATTCATCACTCCAGAGAACGTGTTTCCACTGCTCCAGAATCCAATGGTGGCGAGCTTTACACCACTCCAGCCGAAGATTGGCATTGCGCATGATGATCTTAGGCTTGTGTGCTGTTGCTCAGCCATGGAAACCCATTTCATGAAGCCCCTGACAAACAGTTCTTGTGTTGACGTGTTACGGTTTTCATGTGGTTAAGGAGAGTCGGACCAAACTGCAGCATGTAGATTGCGATCCATGTTTAATAAACAACATAGACACGAAAAAAACACAAACACTACAAAACAATAAACGTAACGAAAACCGAAAACAACCTATACTTTGTGTAAACTAACACAGAACAAGGACATCTGGACACTAAGGACAATCACCCACAACACAACCAAAGAATATGGCTGCCTAAATATGGTTCCCAATCAGAGATAACGATAAACACCTGACTCTGATTGAGAACCACTCCAGACAGCCATAGACTCTGCTAGATCACCCCACTAGCTACAATCCCACTATATACCAAAACCCCAAGACAAAACACACCACAATACAAAAACCCCATGCCACACCCTGGCCTGACCCAATACATAAAGATAAACACAAAATACTTCGACCAGGGTGTGACAGAACTACCCCCCCCCCCCTAAGGTGCGGACTCCCGAACGCACCTCAAAACAACAGGGAGGGTCCGGGTGGGCGTCTGTCCATTGTGGCGGCTCCGGCGCAGGACGCGGACCCCACTCAGTCAATGTCCCAGTCCCCTCTCCTCGCGTCCCTGAATAGTCCACCCTCGCCGCCGACCATGGCCTAGTAGTCCTCACCCAGAACCCCACTGGACTGAGGAGCAGATCGGGACTGAAGGACAGCTCGGGACTGAGGCAGCTCGGGACTGAGGGAAAGCTCGGGAGTGAGAGAAAGCTCAGAAGTGAGAGGAAGCTCAGGAGTGAGAGGAAGCTAAGGCAGGTAGATAGATCTACCAGATCCTGGCTGGCTGGTGGTCTCAGCAGATCCTGGCGGATCTGGCGGATTCTGGCTGACTGGTAGATCCTGGCTGACTGGCGAATCCTGGCTGACTGGCAGATCCTGGCTGACTGGCAGATCCTGGCCGACTGGAAGTTCTGGCGGATCCTTGCAGACTGGCAGATCCTGGCTGACTGGCGGATCCTGGCCGACTGGCAGATCCTGGCCGACTAGCAGATCCTGGCCGACTGGCACCTCTGGCAGATCCTGGCTGACTGGCACTTCTGGCGGATCCTGGCAGACTGGCACTTCTGGCGGATCCTGGCAGACTGGTGGATCCTGGCAGACTGGCGGATCCTGGCTGACTGGAGGATCTAACTGATCCTGACAGACTGGCGACGCTGGGCAGACTGGCGGCGCTGGGCAGACTGGCAACGCTGGGCAGACTGGCAGCGCTGGGCAGACTGGCGGTGCTGGGCAGACTGGCGGCGCTGGGCAGACTGGGGGCACTGGCGGCGCTGGGCAGACTGGGGGCACTGGCGGCGCTGGGCAGACTGGCAGCTCTGACTGCTCCATGCAGGCTGTCAGCTCTGGCTGCTCCATGTAGGCTGGCAGCACCTTGTAGACTGGCAGCTCCTTGCAGACTGACAGCTCTTTACAGACTGACAGCTCCTTGCAGACTGGCAGCTCCTTGCAGTCTGGCAGCTCCTTGCAGACTGGCAGCTCCTTGCAGACTGGTAGCTCCTTGCAGACTGGCAGCTCCTTGCAGACTGACATCTCTGGCTGCTTCATGCAGACTGACAGCTCTGGCTGTTTCATGCAGACTGACAGCTCTGACTGCTCCATGCAGGCTGGCAGCTCCTTGCAGACTGGCAGCTCCTTGCAGACTGACAGCTCTGGCTGCTCCATGCAGACTGACAGCTCTAGCTGCTCCATTTAGACTGGCAGCTCTGGCTGCTCCATGCAGGCTGGCAGCACCTTGCAGACTGGCAGCTCCCTGCAGACTGGCAGCTCCTTGCAGACTGACAGCTCTGGCTGCTCCATGCAGACTGACAGCTCTGGTTGCTCCATGTAGACTGGCAGCTCTGGCTGCTCCATGCAGGCTGACAGCTCTGACTGCGCTGAACAGACAGGAGACTCCAGCAGCCCTGGAGAGGCGAGGCGCACTGTAGGCCTGATGCGTGGTGCTGGTACTGGTGGTACTGAACCGAGGACACGCACAGGAAGCCTGGTGCAGGGAGCTGCTACCGGAGGGTTGGGGTGTGGAGGTGGTACTGGATAGACCGGACCGTACAGGCGCACTGGAGCTCTTGAGCACCGAGCCTGCCCAACCTTACCTGGTTGAATGGTCCCGGTCGCCCTGCCAGTGCGGCGAGGTGGAATAGCCCGCACTGGGCTATGCAGGCGAACCGGGGACACCGTGCGCAAGGCTGGTGCCATGTAAGCCGGCCCAAGGAGACGCACTGGAGACCAGATGCGTAGAGCCGGCTTCATGGCACTTGGCTCGATGCCCACTCTAGCCCGGCCGATACACGGATCTGGAATGTACCGCACTGGGCTGTGCACCCGCACCGAGGACACCGTGCGCTCCACACCATAACACAGTGCCTGCCCGGTCTCTCTAGCTCCCCGGTAACCACAGGAAGTTGGCTCAGGTCTCCTACCTGGCGTAGCCATACTCCCTGTGAGCCTCCCCCCAATACATTTTTGGGGCTGACTCTCGGGCTTCCATCCGCTCTGCCGTGCTAGCTCCTCATAATGCCGCCTCTCTGCTTTTGCTGCCTCCAGCTCGGCTTTGGGGCGACAATAATCTCCAGGCTGTTACCAGGGTCCTTTCCCGTCTAGAATCTCCTCCCAAGTCCATTTCTCCAAGTAGTGCAGCCTCTCCCACTGTAGTTGCTGCTGCTCCTGCTGCTGCTGCCTCTGTTGCCTCTCCTGTGGCTCCTGCCTGTTGACACGCTGCTTGGTCCGGTTGTGGTGGGTGATTCTGTTACGGTTTTCATGTGGTGAAGGAGAGTCGGACCAAAATGCAGCGTGTAGATTGCGATCCATGTTTTAATAAACAACATAGACACGAAAAAACACAAACACTACAAAACAATAAACGTAACGAAAACCGAAAACAGCCTACACTTTGTGTAAACTAACACAGAACAAGGACATCTGGACACTAAGGACAATCACCCACAACACAACCAAAGAATATGGCTGCCTAAATATGGTTCCCAATCAGAGAAAACGATAAACACCTGACTCTGATTGAGAACCACTCCAGACAGCCATAGACTCTGCTAGATCACCGCACTAGCTACAATCCCACTATATACCAAAACCCCAAGACAAAACACACCACAATACAAAAACCCCATGCCACACCCTGGCCTGACCCAATACATAAAGATAAACACAAAATACTTCGACCAGGGCATGACATGACTTTGCTTCTAGAGGCAGTTTAGAACTTGGTAGTGACTGTTGCAACCAAGGACAGATGATTTTTACGCTTCTAGACTCGGCGGTCCCGTTCTGTGAGCTTGTGTGGCCTACCACTTCGTGGCTGAGCTGTTGTTGCTCCTAGACATTTCCACTTCACAATAACAGCACTTACAGTTGACCGAGGCAGCTCTAGCAGGGCAGAAATTTGACGAACTGACTTGTTAGAAAGGTGGCATCCTATGACGGTGCCACGTTGAAAGTCACTGAGCTCTTCAGTAAGACCATTCTACTGCCAATGTTTGTCTATGGAGATTGCATGACTGTGTGCTCTATTGTATACACCTGTCAGCAACGGGTGTGACTGAAATAGCCGAATACACTCATTTTAAGGGTTGTCCACATACTTTTGTATATATAGTGTATGTTTACATTGCCAAAGCAAATGAAATAGATAACAAACAAAAGTGAAATTAACAAAACAAAAATAATAGTAAACATTACACTCACAAAAGTTCCAAGGGAATAGAGACATTTCAAGTGTCATCTTATGGCTATAAACAGTGCTGTAACGATGTGCAAATAGTTAAAGTAGAAAAGGGAAAATAAATAAACTCTCTCTTTCTCTCTCACTCACTTCCGCTTCTTCTCCTGCTGGTTTCTAAAACAGTTCTCCTGGTTAGCTTATGGGTTTGGTTTGGGCTGGCTATAGATGCCTGGCCGTTAAACTGCATCTCATTCTGAATGACCTAAATTTGTGTTCACTGTAGAGTTGGAGAAACCATTAGAACTACAGAATTAATTAGTTATTCATTCTCTAACACAAGTGTAGGTCTCTTTTAAAGAATTAAATGCCCATAATATTATTGACTATTTTGGCCCATTCTGTGTGTGTGTCTATCTGTTGGTGGGTGGTCTTGTCTTATGCTGGTGGCATGACAGTTGAAGCCATAGTAGGCTATGTGCAACTGTCTTCTTGCTTATCCAGATGACACACTAGACCATGACTATATCATACAGCTGTCCCCATAGAGACACGAGGGCTATCATATAGGATGGTTGAACGTTAGGTACTATAGGTCTGTAATAACATGCCATATGTCCTGGTATCATACTGGTTAAGCTACTCACTAGTTTGAATGATGTTTGTGTCAAATATAACAACACTTGCTGAACCACAGAGTGATGTACATCTGTTGGCACCATGTCAGTAACATTATAAAGAGCATCATCAGTAGAAAAAATGTTGTCTTAAAACGTCAACATGGTGCATTAAAAGCCCAGATTTTAGTTTGCAGAATATGGTGTCTATGGTATCTACTGTAGAGGACAGAAGAAAGGAAAGATGTGTATCCTTTTTCTGTTAGGTCTCTGTGTTTCTGGGTATTTTTGGCCTGTTCCAGACACCGGAAACTAGCCTGTCCAACTTAAATATCACCAGATGACTATAACTTTGGCCAGATACTTACTCTTACTCTGTCTCTGTCTCTGTCTCTCTCTCTCTCTCTCTCTCTCTCTCTCTCTCTCTCTCTCTCTCTCTCTCTCTCTCTCTCTCTCTCTCTCTCTCTCTCTCTCTCTCTCGGTCTCTCTCTCTCTCTCTTTCTCTCTTTCTCTCTGTCTCTCTCTCTCTCTCTCTCTCTCTCTCTCTCTCTCTCTCTCTCTCTCTCTCTCTCTCTCTCTCTCTCTCTCTCTCTCTCTCTCTCTCTCTCTGTCTCTCTCTCTCTCTAAATACATACCTCTCTTTATTGGCAGTGTTACTATCACAAGGGTCCCGTTGTTTAGCTAAGACAAGAGAGTTATGGAGTGAGGGAGGAGAAGAGGGAAGGAGAGAAAAAGAGAGAGGGTGATATGAGTGGAGAAAGGAGTAAGGGACATAGGGAAATAATAAAAAAGGAGAGGGTAATGGGTAGGGAAGAGAGGAGGACCTGGAGGAACCCATTATGCATTGGACCTATTGCAACGGAACTGGGTAATAATGACAGTAAAAGCCAGTTGAGGGTAGGAGCCATTAAGAGAGAATTTGTGTAGGGATATGAGGAGTTTGGAGAGAGGTGGGTAGTGGTGGAGGATTGGTGGTAGTGATTAGGGGTCTAGGTTAGAGGTCATCTATATTTGTGGAATGTGATATAAACCGTGCTGAACAGTTAATGAAAGCAAGATGGATACTCTTTAAACTCAGTCTGTAGGCTACACACATGCACGCACGCACGCACGCACACACGCACACACACACACACACACACACACACACACACACACACACACACACACACACACACACACACACACACACACACACACACACACACACACACACACACACACACACACACACACACACACACACACACACACACACACACACACACACACACACACACACACACACACACACACACACACACACACATGTACAAGCAAAATCAGAAAACATACAGAATGTGAATGATGTACTGAGACTCCATACAGTTATATGGTTCCAGAGACGTCTCAGGGAGGGTCACAGAGCAGCCAGGAATGTATAGAAAAATGACTGACTGGGAGCGATCTGTTTTGTTTGTGCAAGTGTGTGTCTGCATGTGTGTGTAAGCTCCACTCACCATCCTGTGAGTGAGTGTGGGAGTGAAATGTGTTTCTAGTTAAGTTCTGAAAATCAGAAACACACAGAGATACAGTATTTCTATAGCCAAGTCTGCTTTGTTCTCATTTTACTACATAGCTCTATTCCCAAAGCTTTCCAAAACTACACTATTCTCACATCTTTCCCAAACTACGCTATTACCAGACCTTTCCTAAACTACACTATTACCAGATCTTTCCTAAACTACACTATTCCCAGATCTTTCCCAAACTACACTATTACCAGATCTTTCCTAAACTACCCTATTACCAGATCCTTCCTAAACTACACTATTCCCAGATCTTTCCCAAACGAGACTATTCCCAGATCTTTCCTAAACTACACCATTCCCAGATCTTTCCCAAACGAGACTATTCTCAGATCTTTCCCAAACTACGCTATTACCAGATCTTTCCTAAACTACGCTATTCCCAGATCTTTCCTAAACTACACTATTACCAGTTATTTCCTAAACTACACTATTCCCAGATCTTTCCCAAACTACGCTATTACCAGATCTTTCCTAAACTACACTATTACCAGTTATTTCCTAAACTACACTATTCCCAGATCTTTCCCAAACTACGCTATTACCAGATCTTTCCTAAACTACACCATTCCCAGATCTTTCCCAAACGAGACTATTCTCAGATCTTTCCTAAACTACACTATTCCCAGATCTTTCCTAAACTACACTATTCCCAGATCTTTCCTAAAGTACACTTTTCCCAGATCTTTCCCAAACGTGACTATTCCCAGATCTCTCCAAAACGACACTATTCCCAGATCTTTCCCAAACAAGACTATTCTCAGATCTTTCCCAAACTACGCTATTACCAGATCTTTCCTAAACTACATTATTCCCAGATCTTTTCTAAACTACACTATTCCCAGATCTTTCCCAAACGAGACTATTCCCAGATCTCTCCAAAACGACACTATTCCCAGATCTTTCCCAAATGAGACTATTCCCAGATCTTTCCCAAAGAAGACTATTCACATATCTTTCCTAAACTACACTACTCCCAGATCTTTCCTAAATGACACTATTCCCAGATCTTTCCCAAACGAGACTATTCTCAGATCTTTCTCAAACTACGCTATTACCATATCTTTCCTAAACTACACTATTCCCAGATCTTTCCCAAACGAGACTATTCCCAGATCTCTCCAAAACGACACTATTCCCAGATCTTTCCCAAACGAGACTATTCCCAGATCTTTCCCAAAGAAGAATATTCACAGATCTTTCCTAAACGACACTACTCCCAAATCTTTCCCAAACGAGACTATTCCCAGATCTTTCCCAAAGAAGACTATTCACAGATCTTTCCTAAACTACACTATTCCCAGATCTTTACCAAACGAGACTATTCTCAGATCTTTCCCAAACTACGCTATTACCAGATGTTTCCTAAACTACATTATTCCCAGATCTTTCCTAAACGACACTATTCCCATATCTTTCCCAAACGAGACTATTCCCAGATCTTTCCCAAAGAAGACTATTCACAGATCTTTCCTAAACGACACTATTCCCAGATCTTTCCCAAACGAGACTATTCCCAGATCTTTCCCAAACGAGACTATTCCCAGATCTCTCCAAAACGACACTATTCCCAGATCTTTCCCAAATGAGACTATTCCCAGATCTTTCCCAAAGAAGACTATTCACAGAACTTTCCTAAATGACACTATTCCCAGATCTTTCCCAAACGAGACTATTCCCAGATATTTCCCAAAGAAGACTATTCACATATCTTTCCTAAACTACACTACTCCCAGATCTTTCCTAAATGACACTATTCCCAGATCTTTCCCAAACGAGACTATTCTCAGATCTTTCTCAAACTACTCTATTACCAGATCTTTCCTAAACTACACTATTACCAGTTATTTCCTAAACTACACTATTCCCAGATCTTTCCCAAACTACGCTATTACCAGATCTTTCCTAAACTACACCATTCCCAGATCTTTCCCAAACGAGACTATTCTCAGATCTTTCCTAAACTACACTATTCCCAGATCTTTCCTAAACTACACTATTCCCAGATCTTTCCTAAAGTACACTTTTCCCAGATCTTTCCCAAACGTGACTATTCCCAGATCTCTCCAAAACGACACTATTCCCAGATCTTTCCCAAACAAGACTATTCTCAGATCTTTCCCAAACTACGCTATTACCAGATCTTTCCTAAACTACATTATTCCCAGATCTTTTCTAAACTACACTATTCCCAGATCTTTCCCAAACGAGAAACTTCCGGTTCCGGTTGGAGCGAGTGGTCGCATCTGCACGTCGCTCCAACGGGTAGTATAACTTTTTCATTATATTTCATTATATCACAACGGTTTGGTTTGATTTGTCTTATCTTAGCAAATTCTTCTCAGCTAGCTACATAGCCGTCTTTGTATCAAAGATAATTGCGTAATTATCGTATTTCGCCGTCCTAACGTAGTCTTCACTAGCCAGCTAGCTAACGTCCACTGATTAGCTGCACTGGAGAAACTATCACACTCAACTGAACGACTTGATTAGTTTAGTGTTAGCTAGCTACATAGCTGTCTTTGCTGTCTTCGTATCATCGTATCCAAGATAATTGTGTTGTTTAGGTTTAGAGTGTGTAGTCTTAGAGTGATTATCTTAATTTACCGAGGTTAGCTAGCCAGCTATTTGTCGTCCTTAACGTAGGTGACTCTGCTAGCTAGCCAACAGCTAGCCAACGCTAGCCAACGTCTTCTGTATAGAACTCAACTACCCGGTCGCACTCACAGGTAGTATCACATTTTCACTTCATTTCATTACAGTACAACGGTTTGATTTGTTTGATCGTAGCTAGCTACTTAGCTAGCTACATAGCCGTCTTTGTATCAAAGATAATTGTGTAGTCTAGAGCGATTTTCTAGGTTCGCTAGCCATCTATTGTCGTTCTTTTAACGCAACGTAACGTAAACAACACTGCTAGCTAGCCTGCTAGCCCCCGAATAGCAACACTGCAGAAACTATTACACTCAACGGAACGACTTGATTAGTGTAGTGTCAACAACGCACCCACTGCCAGCTGGCCTACTTCAGCAGTACTGTATCATTTTAATCATTTTAGTCAATAAGATTCTTGCTACGTAGCTTAACTTTCTGAACATTCGAGACGTGTAGTCCACTTGTCATTCCAATCTCCTTTGCATTAGCGTAGCCTCTTCTGTAGCCTGTCAACTATGTGTCTGTTTATCCCTGTTCTCTCCTCTCTGCACAGACCATACAAACGCTCCTCACCGCGTGGCCGCGGCCACCCTACTCTGGTGGTCCCAGCGCGCACGACCCACGTGGAGTTCCAGGTCTCCGGTAGCCTCTGGAACTGCCAATCTGCGGTCAACAAGGCAGAGTTCATCTCAGCCTATGCCTCCCTCCAGTCCCTCGACTTCTTGGCACTGACGGAAACATGGATCACCACAGACAACACTGCTACTCCTACTGCTCTCTCTTCGTCCGCCCACGTGTTCTCGCACACCCCGAGAGCGTCTGGTCAGCGGGGTGGTGGCACCGGGATCCTCATCTCTCCCAAGTGGTCATTCTCTCTTTCTCCCCTTACCCATCTGTCTATCGCCTCCTTTGAATTCCATGCTGTCACAGTTACTAGCCCTTTCAAGCTTAACATCCTTATCATTTATCGCCCTCCAGGTTCCCTCGGAGAGTTCATCAATGAGCTTGATGCCTTGATAAGCTCCTTTCCTGAGGACGGCTCACCTCTCACAGTTCTGGGCGACTTTAACCTCCCCACGTCTACCTTTGACTCTTTCCTCTCTGCCTCCTTCTTTCCACTCCTCTCCTCTTTGACCTCACCCTCTCACCTTCCCCCTACTCACAAGGCAGGCAATACGCCGACCTCATCTTTACTAGATGCTGTTCTTCCACTAACCTCATTGCAACTCCCCTCCAAGTCTCCGACCACTGCCTTGTATCCTTTTCCCTCTCGCTCTCATCCAACACTCCCACACTGCCCCTACTGGATGGTATCGCGCCGTCCCAACCTTCGCTCTCTCTCCCCCGCTACTCTCTCCTCTTCCATCCTATCATCTCTTCCCTCCGCTCAAACCTTCTCCCACCTATCTCCTGATTCTGCCTCCTCAACCCTCCTCTCCTCCCCCTCTCTGCATCCCTTGACTCTCTATGTCCCCTATCCTCCAGGCCGGCTCGGTCCTCCCTCCCGCTCCGTGGCTCGATGACTCATTGCGAGCTCACAGAACAGGGCTCCGGGCAGCCGAGCGGAAATGGAGGAAAACTCGCCTCCCTGCGGACCTGGCATCCTTTCACTCCCTCCTCTCTACATTTTCCTCCTCTGTCTCTGCTGCTAAAGCCACTTTCTACCACGCTAAATTCCAAGCATCTGCCTCTAACCCTAGGAAGCTCTTTGCCACCTTCTCCTCCCTCCTGAATCCTCCGCCCCCTCCCCCCTCCTCCCTCTCTGCAGATGACTTCGTCAACCATTTTGAAAAGAAGGTCGACGACATCCGATCCTCGTTTGCTAAGTCAAACGACACCGCTGGTTCTGCTCACACTGCCCTACCCTGTGCTCTGACCTCTTTCTCCCCTCTCTCTCCAGATGAAATCTCGCGTCTTGTGACGGCCGGCCGCCCAACAACCTGCCCGCTTGACCCTATCCCCTCCTCTCTTCTCCAGACCATTTCCGGAGACCTTCTCCCTTACCTCACCTCGCTCATCAACTCATCCCTGACCGTTGGCTACGTCCCTTCCGTCTTCAAGAGAGCGAGAGTTGCACCCCTTCTGAAAAAACCTACACTCGATCCCTCCGATGTCAACAATTACAGACCAGTATCCCTTCTTTCTTTTCTCTCCAAAACTCTTGAACGTGCCGTCCTTGGCCAGCTCTCCCGCTATCTCTCTCTGAATGACCTTCTTGATCCAAATCAGTCAGGTTTCAAGACTAGTCATTCAACTGAGACTGCTCTCCTCTGTATCACGGAGGCGCTCCGCACTGCTAAAGCTAACTCTCTCCCTCTGCTCTCATCCTTCTAGATCTATCGGCTGCCTTCGATACTGTGAACCATCAGATCCTCCTCTCCACCCTCTCCGAGTTGGGCATCTCCGGCGCGGCCCACGCTTGGATTGCGTCCTACCTGACAGGTCGCTCCTACCAGGTGGCGTGGCGAGAATCTGTCTCCTCACCACGCGCTCTCACCACTGGTGTCCCCCAGGGCTCTGTTCTTGGCCCTCTCCTATTCTCGCTATACACCAAGTCACTTGGCTCTGTCATAACCTCACATGGTCTCTCTTATCATTGCTATGCAGACGACACACAATTAATCTTCTCCTTTCCCCTTCTGATGACCAGGTGGCGAATCGCATCTCTGCATGTCTGGCAGACATATCAGTGTGGATGACGGATCACCACCTCAAGCTGAACCTCGGCAAGACGGAGCTGCTCTTCCTCCCGGGAAGGACTGCCCGTTCCATGATCTCGCCATCACGGTTGACAACTCCATTGTGTCCTCCTCCCAGAGCGCCAAGAATCTTGGCGTGATCCTGGACAACACCCTGTCGTTCTCAACTAACATCAAGGCGGTGGCCCGTTCCTGTAGGTTCATGCTCTACAACATCCGCAGAGTACGACCCTGCCTCACACAGGAAGCGGCGCAGGTCCTAATCCAGGCACTTGTCATCTCCCGTCTGGATTACTGCAACTCGCTGTTGGCTGGGCTCCCTGCCTGTGCCATTAAACCCCTTCAACTCATCCAGAACGCCGCAGCCCGTCTGGTGTTCAACCTTCCCAAGTTCTCTCACGTCACCCCGCTCCTCCGTTCTCTCCACTGGCTTCCAGTTGAAGCTCGCATCCGCTACAAGACCATGGTGCTTGCCTACGGAGCTGTGAGGGGAACGGCACCTCAGTACCTCCAGGCTCTGATCAGGCCCTACACCCAAACAAGGGCACTGCGTTCATCCACCTCTGGCCTGCTCGCCTCCCTACCACTGAGGAAGTACAGCTCCCGCTCAGCCCAGTCAAAACTGTTCGCTGCCCTGGCCCCCCAATGGTGGAACAAACTCCCTCACGACGCCAGGACAGCGGAGTCAATCACCACCTTCCGGAGACACCTGAAACCCCACCTCTTTAAGGAATACCTAGGATAGGTTAAGTAATCCCTCTCACCCCACCCCCCTAAGTTTTAGATGCACTATTGTTAAGTGACTGTCCCACTGGATGTCATAAGGTGAATGCACCAATTTGTAAGTCGCTCTGGATAAGAGCGTCTGCTAAATGACTAAAATGTAAATGTAAAATGAGACTATTCCCAGATCTCTCCAAAACGACACTATTCCCAGATCTTTCCCAAATGAGACTATTCCCAGATCTTTCCCAAAGAAGACTATTCACATATCTTTCCTAAACTACACTACTCCCAGATCTTTCCTAAATGACACTATTCCCAGATCTTTCCCAAATGAGACTATTCTCAGATCTTTCTCAAACTACGCTATTACCATATCTTTCCTAAACTACACTATTCCCAGATCTTTCCCAAACGAGACTATTCCCAGATCTCTCCAAAACGACACTATTCCCAGATCTTTCCCAAACGAGACTATTCCCAGATCTTTCCCAAAGAAGAATATTCACAGATCTTTCCTAAACGACACTACTCCCAAATCTTTCCCAAACGAGACTATTCCCAGATCTTTCCCAAAGAAGACTATTCACAGATCTTTCCTAAACTACACTATTCCCAGATCTTTACCAAACGAGACTATTCTCAGATCTTTCCCAAACTACGCTATTACCAGATGTTTCCTAAACTACATTATTCCCAGATCTTTCCTAAACGACACTATTCCCAGATCTTTCCCAAACGAGACTATTCCCAGATCTTTCCCAAAGAAGACTATTCACAGATCTTTCCTAAACGACACTATTCCCAGATCTTTCCCAAACGAGACTATTCCCAGATCTTTCCCAAACGAGACTATTCCCAGATCTCTCCAAAACGACACTATTCCCAGATCTTTCCCAAATGAGACTATTCCCAGATCTTTCCCAAAGAAGACTATTCACAGAACTTTCCTAAATGACACTATTCCCAGATCTTTCCCAAACGAGACTATTCCCAGATATTTCCCAAAGAAGACTATTCACATATCTTTCCTAAACTACACTACTCCCAGATCTTTCCTAAATGACACTATTCCCAGATCTTTCCCAAACGAGACTATTCTCAGATCTTTCTCAAACTACGCTATTACCAGATCTTTCCTAAACTACACTATTCCCAGATCTTTCCCAAACGAGACTATTCCCAGATCTCTCCAAAACGACACTATTCCCAGATCTTTCCCAAACGAGACTATTCCCAGATCTTTCCCAAAGAAGACTATTCACAGATCTTTCCTAAACGACACTACTCCCAAATCTTTCCCAAACGAGACTATTCCCAGATCTTTCCCAAAGAAGACTATTCACAGATCTTTCCTAAACTACACTATTCCCAGATCTTTACCAAACGAGACTATTCTCAGATCTTTCCCAAACTACGCTATTACCAGATCTTTCCTGAACTACATTATTCCCAGATCTTTCCTAAACGACACTATTCCCAGATCTTTCCCAAACGAGACTATTCCCAGATCTTTCCCAAAGAAGACTATTCACAGATCTTTCCTAAACGACACTATTCCCAGATCTTTCCCAAACGAGACTATTCTCAGATCTTTCCCAAAGAAGACTATTCACAGATCTTTCCTAAACGACACTATTCCCAGATCTTTCCCAAACGAGACTATTCCCAGATCTTTCCCAAAGAAGACTATTCACAGATCTTTCCTAAACGACACTATTCCCAGATCTTTCCCAAATGAGACTATTCCCAGATCTTTCCCAAAGAAGACTATTCACAGATCTTTCCTAAACGACACTATTCCCAGATCTTTCCCAAACGAGACTATTCCCAGATCTTTCCCAAAGAAGACTATTCACAGATCTCTCTCTCACAGCAGAGAGCTGGGACCAAAGTAACAAAGCCTACCAATCAGCAAGGGCATTGAAGATGAAACGTGGCTGGGTCTTTCAGCATGACAATGATCCCAAACACACCGCCCAGGCAATGAAGGAGTAGTTTCGTAAGAAGCATTTCAAGGCCCTGGAGTGGCCTAGCCAGTCTCCAGATCTCAACCCCATAGAAAATCTTTGGAGGGAGTTGAAAAGTCCGTGTTGCCCAGCAATAGCCTCAAAACATCACTGCTCTAGATGAGATCTGCATGGAGGAATGGGCCAAAATACCAGCAACAGTGTGTGAAAACCTTGCAAAGACTTACAGAAAATGTTTGACCTCTGTCATTGACCAACAAAGGGTATATAATAAAGTATTGAGATAAACTTTTGTTATTGACCAAAGTCTTATTTTCCACCATAATTTGCAAATAAATAAAAATAAAAAATCCTACAATGTGATTTTCTGGATTTTTTTTCTAATTTCGTCTGTCATAGTTGAAGTGTACCCATGATGAAAATTACAGGCCTCTCTCATCTTTTTAAGTGGGAGAACTTGCACAATTGGTGGCTGACTAAATACTTTTTTGCCCCACTGTATATAGATATACATACTTTATTTTAGAATATACCTTTATTATTCCCCGCAAACCCTACCATCCTTCCCCCAATAAATACTTTTTTGCCCCACTGTCTATATATACTTTTAGTTAACAGACGTTTCCTAAACTTTCCTCTCCCCACCCAGTAACAGCACAACAGTTACTAAAACCAGCACAGAGAGACTGACTACTGAACACCTATGAATCAGCTATTACCCTGTAATACTTAATACCTATAGGGATACTTTACTTCTAATCAATGTCTGTCTAATGTTTTAATATGCTTGAACAGTGGTGTAAAGTCAAGCTCCATACTCAATCTGTAGTGTAGAAATCTACTGGCCTAAACGCTACATACATGGGACAGATAGGCACCATCTCACTGCTTATACTTAAGAAACGTTTAAACTGTAAGTACCCGTCATGTTTTAGGGAAGACCCAGATGCAGACAGTGTCGAAGTAACACAAGTTTATTACTAGAACAGGGCGCAGGCAAAATGACAGGTCAAGGGCAGGCAGAGGTCAGTAGTCCAGATCAGAGTGGAAAAGGTACAGAACAGCAGGCAGTCTCAGAGTCAGGGCAGGCAGAGGTAAACAATCCAGTGTGTTGGGACAAGGTGCAGGATGGCAGGCAGGCTCAGGACCAGGGCAGGCAGAATGGTCAAAACCGGGAACTAGAAAACAGGAACTATAATCAGACAGGAGCAAGGGGGAAAATTCTGGATGGCTTGAAGAACAAAGGAACTGGCAACAGATAAACAGAGAACCCAGGCATGACTCGCTTAATATGGAATCGGTCAGATGACGCAGATGCTATATTACAGGGCTGTTTTTCTAGCACAGACTGGAATATGTTCCGGGATGCCATCTGATGGCATTGAGGAGCATACCACATCAGTCACCGGATTCATAAATAAGTGCATCGATGACGTCCCTACCCGTAACCGAAATACCCCAACCAGAAGCCATGGATTATAGGCAACATCTGCACTGAGCTCAAGGGAAGAGCTGCCGCTTTCAAGGAGCGGGACTCTAACCCGGACGCTTATAAGAAATCTCGCTAAATCTCGATGTGAGCAAGACCTTTAAACAGGTCAACATTCACAAGCCAGACAGATTACCTGGACGTGTACTCTGAGCATGTGCTGACCAACTGGCAAGTTTCTTCCCTGACATTTTTAACCTGTCCCTGGCTGAGTCTGTAATACCTACATGTCTCAAGCAGACCACCATAGTCCCTGTGCCCAAGAGCATCAAGGTAACCTGCCTAAATTACTACCGACCCTTAGCACTCACATCTGTAGCCATGAAGTGCTTTGACAGGCTGGTCATGGCTCACATTAACACCATCATCCAAGAAACCCTAGACCCACTCCAATTTGCATAACGCCCCAACAGATCCACAGACGACGCAATCTCTATTACACTCAACACTACCCTTTACCACTGGGACAAAACACCTATGTGAGAATGCTGGTCATTGCCTACAGCTCAGCGTTCAACACCATAGTGCCCTCAAAGCTCATGAGTAAACTAAGGACCCTGGGACTAAACACCTCCCTCTGCAACTGGATCTTGGATTTCCTGACGTGCCCGCCCCAGGTGGCAAGGTTAGGCAACAACACATCTACCACGGTGATCCTCAACACAGGGGCCCCTCAGGGGAGTGTGCTTAGTCCTCTCCTGTAATCCCTGTTCACCCCCTCGTGTACTCCCTGTCCAACACCATCATGAAGTTTTCCCACGACACAACGGTGGTAGGCCTGATCACCGACAACGATGAGACAGCCTATAGGGAGGAGGTCAGAGACCTGTAAGTGAGATGCCAGGATAACAACCTCTCCCTCAACATGATCAAGACAATGGAGATGATCGTGGACTACAGGAAATAGAGGACTGAGCACGCCCCCATTCTCATCGACAGGCTGTAGTGGAGCAGGTTGAGAGCTTCAAGTTCCTTGGTGTCCACATCACCAACAAACTACCATGGTCCAAACACACCAAGACAGTCATGAAGTGGGCAAGACAACGCATATTCCTCCTGAGGAGACTGAAAAGATTTGGGTCCTCAGATCCTCAAAATGTTATTCAGCTGCACCATCGACAGCATCCTGCCTGGTTGCGTCACTGCATGGTATGGCAACTGCAGAGGGTAGTGCTTCCGGCCCAGTACATCACTGCCTGGTTGCGTCACTGCATGGTATGGCAACTGCAGAGGGTAGTGCTTCCGGCCCAGTACATCACTGCCTGGTTGCGTCACTGCATGGTATGGCAACTGCAGAGGGTAGTGCTTCCGGCCCAGTACATCACTGCGGCCAAGCTTCCTGCCATCCAGAAACTTTGAAATAAACATTGTACATAACATACATGTATACATTCAACAGTTCTATGGCTGAGATGGTGTTTCACCCTATAATCCCCTTTTGATTAACATCCTATAGAGAGCTATACATTTAAACTCACCTCTGAATCCACTACTGCAGTCTGTACTTTAGGGATAACCCCAACCATATCATATCTGGATTGAGTAACATGCTTTACAACTCAGAAGGCCCTACAATTGCCTTAGTCATACACTATTCTCTCTGCTACCACACGGCAAGCAGGAACGGAGCGCCAGGTCCTGGTCCAAAAGGCTCCTGAACACCTTCTACTCCCAAGCCATAAGACAGCTGAACAGCTAATCAAATGGCTACCCAGACTATTTGTATTGACCCCCCCGCTTATTTTTATGCTGCTGCTACACACTGTTTATTATCTATTATCTATGCATAGTCACTTTACCCCTACCTTTATGTACATATTACCGCAATTTAGTGCATCTTTTTCTTAACTCTTATTTTTCTTAAAACTCTATTGTTGGTTAAGGGCTTGTTAGAAAACATTTCACGGTAAGGTTGTATTCGGTGCATGTGACATATAGGATTTCATCTGAGCTGGTGAACATACAACTCTAGGTTTGAGACACAAACACCATGGTTTGCCTTACAGGTATTAGGTAAGGTAAGAACATGAACCGTCCACCTGAGCTGTCAGAGAGACCTGAGTCACAATTAATACAGAACCATTTGACTATGAGAACAAATATATCATAACACACACAAACACACACTTGCACATTGTAGACAAACCGTTATCTTAACGATTCATCAGACATTTCAATAATTGATCATATACATTACAAGAAACTGAACTGTAGTGTAATATGTCATGTCTGGTGAGTATGTGTAGCTCAGTTGTTAGAGCATGGCGCTTGTAACGCCAGGGTAGTGGGTTCGATCCCCGGGACCACCCATACGTAGAATGTATGCACACATGACTGTAAGTCGCTTTGGATAAAAGTGTCTGCTAAATGGCATATATTATTATATTATTATAAGTAGTAAAAAAGCAGTAGAATGTAATCATATAAGGTGACTGATGTTTCCTACATCACTACTGGAATGTCTGACAACAAGTACCATCATTATCAAACGACTCTCTCTCTCTCTTTCTCCCTATTCTCTTGGTCGCTTCCTCTAATGCTGTAACTGTGTAGCTGAAATAACTGGGTCACACGCACGCACGCACGCACGCACGCACGCACGCACGCACGCACGCACGCACGCACGCACGCACGCACGCACGCACGCACGCACGCACGCACGCACGCACGCACGCACGCACACACACACACACACACACACACACACACACACACACACACACACACACACACACACACACACACACACACACACACACACACACACACACACACACACACACACACACACACATGTGGCCTGGAGTCATATTTAATACAGCAAGCTGTAGAACAAGGCCAAAGCAAATGTCTCCTTGTATCACGTCCAAGGAGACAAAAGCTTTTCTGCACCCAGTGCTATGATACTGCATCAGTGTGTGTGTCCATGCATATCTGTATAGTTTGCATGTGTATGTGTTCATGCGGTGTGCCACACCACCCAGAGTAGCACTGTGCCATAGTTATGCCAGGAAGGGTCTGTCTCTTTTTGTGGCCCTGCATGGACCAGTCTGAGCGTTGGATTGTATCTGTGCGTGTATCTGTGCGTGTATCTGTGCGTGTATCTGTGCGTGTATCTGTGTGCGTGGGTGTGAGTGTGTCCATATGGATGTCCACTTCTCCCTCTGTCACTGCCCTATTTATGGTGAGATGAGGTGCACCCTTGAGCCCCAGCCACATAGGATTAGTCCACTCTGTCACTCTAGAATACCCCTCTGTGCTCCCTCCAAATACCAGCTTATCACATACACTCATAGGCACACACACACCTGCCTTCTGCTAAAACTGCCCAAACTCTAAAGTGAGGAATGTTGGGGTTTATTGATAACACCAGCGGTCCTTCTGACTGGGTGTTAAGTTGTGCGTGTTTATGTCTTAGGCCACCATGCATCTGCTCTGTGTTTAGGAGGAAACTGATCTCAGAACCATCAGGTGATCTGGACTAACAAAACAGAGAGTGAGACAGAAAGAGACAGAGCGAGAGAGAAAACACAGGTTAGGGAGAACCAGCTTACGTAGCACAACTCCACATGGCGTCAGTGTGTGTGTGGGTGTGTGTGTGTCACAAGGGAGAGATCTGTTTTCCATCACCTCCTCTCCTCATCTATTATTTAAGGTGATAGAAATCAGTTTAGACCCTGCTCACTGATACTGCCAGCAATGTGTGTGTGTGTTTGTGTGCGTGAGTGTTTGCATACATGTGGGTATGTCAAAGAGGTGAAAGAGTGTGACACACACTCAAGGATTTGAAGGCAGCCAGGGGAGGGCAGAGGGGTTCAACTCTAATGACCTCTCTATCCTGTCCCGTTAATGCAGAGAATACTGACATCGTTACTGTTTAACGGGCAGATTATCAAACAGCCCTGGTGCATAGTCGTTAGCTGTGTGTGTGTGTGTGTGTGTGTATTTCTGTGTCTGCACACCCACCCACCCCACCTGACAATCCCCCTCAGCCACACCCCCACACTCTACAACCTAAAACACACACCAGAGTATCCATGGCAACACCTGAGGGATCTTGAAGTCTCACCACGTTTCACCTTTAGAAATGCATTATGGTCTTTAGGCAGGAGGGTTAACTGTCAAATGAAGTAACAGCATGGGAGTATGGCAAGGGTAAAATAAAACAACCATTGGTCTTCTAGGAGTCCACAGTTTTCAACTGACATTGACACAGCTTCATATAACTTGTCTTGCGTAACCTGAGCTAGACTGTGCCCTACCTCTACCCTGGAGCTGAGGAGTGGTGAGCAGGAGGTGGATCTACCTATAAAGACACACTGGCATGTTGTAACGGTCATATACACTCATGCAGGTGCACACACAATCATGCACACATGGAAGTACACACACACACACACACACACACACACACACACACACACACACACACACACACACACACACACACACACACACACACACACACACACACACACACACACACACACACACACACACACACACACACACACACACACACACACACACACACACACACACACACACACACACACACACACACACACACACACACACACACACACACACACACACACACACACGCGACAAGGAGATGAGAGGGCTATGGTGAGAGGAGAATAGAATATATATGTCTGTGGTTCTTCTCTGGGGAATATAGTAGTGTAATGACTATGTGACAGGGAGGGAGGCAGAGACAGTAGAGTTTGAGCTACATAGACATCCCTCTGGCTCGCTCCAACTCCTCTCCATTACTACACTCTCTATCCCTTCCAGTCACTCTAGTGAAAAATGACCCCACTCATCTACTGGGAGAGCCCTTGGCACGTATGTGTGTGTTTGAGTGTGTGAGTGTGTGTTTGTGCGGTGTGTGCATGCAAATGTGTGTGTGTTCATTCTTCCAGAGGGAATCCCATCAGTATAAAGATATTGAATCTCTTCCATTTGGATGTGTGGCCTGAAGGAGAGAGCCAGATACTGCAGGCTGGGATTGGAAAAGAGGAGGGCAATAATAAAATACACATATTCAATCACACATCATACCACATACAATCCCAGGTCAGGTTTGTCCTTATTTCTCTGCCTCCTGCTTTCTGCTTCCCTGAAGTGTGTTATTTATATTCATCAAAAGCATCTCCTCTCAAGTCTGTATTCTTAAAGACATGTTCTATCGACTGGGAGAGAATAGGAATGTCCTCTGATAAATGCCAGAAGGAACAGCTTTGTGTATGTGTGTGCTTTGCCCTTCCTCCCCTCATCTTGTTATTTCTTCCTCCTCTCTCTCACACTCCTCTACTATAGTACTATATCTCTGTAGAAGGTCATTCCACATCAGCCATGACACAACATCCCGTTAGGCAGCTGTGACATGTGAGGTTTGCTCTCTCTAGAACAGATTGATCATGGAGTCACTGTACTGTAGCTACTGCTGCCTGGCAGGCCAACTACATCTACGGTACATACAATCACCAACAATCAATATCACAGATTTGTTTCTGAGAGTAGGGGTGAAGATATGACACAATGACCTCACATCCTGGAAGCACTCCAGCTTCCCACGATGCACTGAGACTGATGAGTCATGACAGAGGACATGATGACCCTCAATGTCATTACTCTGCCTTCCAAGGGACCAATGGCCGAGGCCTGGCGCCTCTGTAGGAATGAGGTTTTGTGTGAATGTGTGTGTGTGTGTGTGTGTGTGTGTGTGTGTGTGTGTGTGTGTGTGTGTGTGTGTGTGTGTGTGTGTGTGTGTGTGTGTGTGTGTGTGTGTGTGTGTGTGTGTGTGTGTGTGTGTGAGAGTGTGTGTGAGAGTGTGTGTGAGAGTGTGTGTGAGAGTGTGTGTGTGTGTGTGTGTGTGTTTATAGAAGAGGGGGTTTGATAAAGCAGATAAAATGTTGAAATGTTGTACATAACATACATGTATATATTCAACAGTTCTATGCCTGAGATGGCGTTTCACCCTATAATCCCCTTTTGATTAACATCCCATAGAGAGCTATTTATTTAAACTCACCTCTGAACCCACTACTGCAGTACTGTCTGTACTTCAGGGATAACCTCAACCATATCATATCTGGATTGAGTAACATGCTCTACAACTAAGACAGGATTTGAAGGGCTCTGAGCCACATTTGGCAACCCAAGTCTGTTACAACACACCACTTGGCAACCCAGTACTATTAGAACATACCAGGCAGAATTGGAAACACATGACTACTATGGTGTAAGGAACAGACTTGGCAACCTGTGTCTGTGAGGACATACCAACCAGACTTGGCAAACCATGTGTAGTATGGTAGTATTCCAGACTGGACAACCCATGTGTTGTATGGTAGTATTCCAGACTGGACAACCCATGTGTAGTATGGTAGTATTCCAGACTGGACAACCCATGTGTAGTATGGTAGTATTCCAGACTGGACAACCCATGTGTTGTATGGTAGTATTCCAGACTGGACAACCCATGTGTAGTATGGTAGTATTCCAGACTGGACAACCCATGTGTAGTATGGTAGTATTCCAGACTGGACAACCCATGTGTTGTATGGTAGTATTCCAGACTGGACAACCCATGTGTAGTATGGTAGTATTCCAGACTGGACAACCCATTCCAGACTGGACAACCCATGTGTTTTATGGTAGTATTCCAGACTGGACAGCCCATGTGTAGGATGGTAGTATTCCAGACTGGACAACCCATGTGTAGTATGGTAGTATTCCAGACTGGACAACCCATGTGTAGTATGGTAGTATTCCAGACTGGACAACCCATGTGTAGTATGGTAGTATTCCAGACTGGACAACCCATGTGTTGTATGGTAGTATTCCAGACTGGACAACCCATGTGTTGTATGGTAGTATTCCAGACTGGACAACCCATGTGTAGTATGGTAGTATTCCAGACTGGACAACCCATGTGTAGTATGGTAGTATTCCAGACTGGACAACCCATGTGTTGTATGGTAGTATTCCAGACTGGACAACCCATGTGTTATATGGTAGTATTCCAGACTGGACAACCCATGTGTTATATGGTAGTATTCCAGACTGGACAACCCATGTGTTGTATGGTAGTATTCCAGACTGGACAACCCATGTGTTGTATGGTAGTATTCCAGACTGGACAACCCATGTGTTATATGGTAGTATTCCAGACTGGACAACCCATGTGTTATATGGTAGTATTCCAGACTGGACAACACATGTGTTGTATGTTAGTATTCCAGACTGGACAACCCATGTGTTATATGGTAGTATTCCAGACTGGACAACCCATGTGTTATATGGTAGTATTCCAGACTGGACAACCCATGTGTTGTATGGTAGTATTCCAGACTGGACAACCCATGTGTTGTATGGTAGTATTCCAGACTGGACAACCCATGTGTTATATGGTAGTATTCCAGACTGGACAACCCATGTGTTATATGGTAGTATTCCAGACTGGACAACCCATGTGTTGTATGGTAGTATTCCAGACTGGACAACCCATGTGTTGTATGGTAGTATTCCAGACTGGACAACCCATGTGTTGTATGGTAGTATTCCAGACTGGACAACCCATGTGTTGTATGGTAGTATTCCAGACTGGACAACCCATGTGTTGTATGGTAGTATTCCAGACTGGACAACCCATGTGTTGTATGGTAGTATTCCAGACTGGACAACCCATGTGTTGTATGGTAGTATTCCAGACTGGACAACCCATGTGTTGTATGGTATTATTCCAGACTGGACAACCCATGTGTTGTATGGTAGTATTCCAGACTGGACAACCCATGTGTTGTATGGTAGTATTCCAGACTGGACAACCCATGTGTTGTATGGTAGTATTCCAGACTGGACAACCCATGTGTTGTATGGTAGTATTCCAGACTGGACAACCCATGTGTTGTATGGTATTATTCCAGACTGGACAACCCATGTGTTGTATGGTAGTATTCCAGACTGGACAACCCATGTGTTGTATGGTAGTATTCCAGACTGGACAACCCATGTGTTGTATGGTAGTATTCCAGACTGGACAACCCATGTGTTGTATGGTAGTATTCCAGACTGGACAGCAGATCTGTGTGTGAATGCACAACACCAACAACTAAAAGTAATCAACACTTCTGTTGCTTTCCCCTTGTCATTTAGATCACTGGACAAGTAATTGTCTGCTCTGCTTAATCGCAGGAATTCTCAAAGAGAAGGTGGTGTGTATGTGTGCATGTGTGTATGTGTGCATGTGTGTATGTGTGCATGTGTGTGTGTGTGTGTGCATGTGTGCATGTGTGCACGTGTGTGTGCATGTGTGTGCGTGTGTGTGTGTGTGTGTGTGTGTGTGTGTGTGTGTGTGTGTGTGTGTGTGTGTGTGTGTGTGTGTGTGTGTGTGTGTGTGTGTGTGTGTGTGTGTGTGTGTGTGTGTGTGTGTGTGTGTGTGTGTGTGTGTGTGTGTGTGTGTGTGTAATCCGCTGGGCCACCGTCCGGAGGCCCAAGCGTGGCATATTCTCACATTAGCAGAGAAATGAGATTCCTGCTCCATTAAGGAGCTTATGACCCACAGTAACTAAATTGCCAGTAGAGAGAGAAAGTGCAAAGGGAAGTATACAGAAAGTATTCAACCCCCTTGACTTTTTCCACATTTTGTTATGTTTAAATCATTTTCTCCCCTCATCAATCTACACACAGTAACCCACAATGAGAAAGCAAAACAGGTTTTAATTTTTTTGTGC
Source organism: Oncorhynchus gorbuscha (assembly GCF_021184085.1). Classification (NCBI taxonomy): domain Eukaryota; kingdom Metazoa; phylum Chordata; class Actinopteri; order Salmoniformes; family Salmonidae; genus Oncorhynchus; species Oncorhynchus gorbuscha. The sequence continues at coordinate 33,399,786 of NC_060173.1, read as the reverse complement.
TAATTTATAACATTTACATGTATTCAGACCCTTTACTCAGTACTTTGTTGAAACACGTTTGGCAGCAATTACAGCCTTAAAGTCTTCTTGGGTATGATGCTCCGAGCTTGGCACACCTGTATTTGGGGAGTTTCTCCCGTTCTTCTCTGCAGATCCTCTCAGGATTTGTCAGGTTGGTTTTAGAGCGTTGCTGCACAGTTATTTTCAGGTCTCTCCAGAGATGTTTGATCGGGTTCAAGTCTGGACTCTGGCTGGGCCACTCATTGACATTCAGAGACTTGTCCCGAAGCAATTCCTACATTGTCTTGGCTGTGTTCTTAGTGTCATTGTCCTGTTGGAAGATGAACCTTCGCCCCAGCCTGAAGTCCTCAGCGCTCTGGAGCAGGTTTTCATTAAAGATCTCTCTGTACTTTGATCTATTCATATTTCCCTCCATCCTGACTAGTCTCCCAGTCCCTTGCGCTGAAAAACATCCCTACAGCATGTTGTTGCCTGAGCTCAATTTCGAGTCTCATAGCAAAGGGTCTGAATAATTATTTAAATAAGGTATTTGTGTTTTCACTTTGTCATTATGGGATATTCTGGGTAGATTGCTGAGGATTTCTATTTATTTAATCCATTTTAGAATAAGGCTGGAACGTAACAAAATGTGGAATAAGTCAAGGAGTCTGAATACTTTCCGAAGACACGGTACATGTAGTCAGGGTTGGGGATTACATGTAATCTGCGTACAAAAAAACGAAACTGTAATCAGTTAAGTTACCAGGAAAAATATTTTAATGAGGTTACAGCTATTTTTTTCAAATTAGATGATTAGTTATTGGATTACGTTTGAATTCAGAAAGTATGTTTGTGAAAAAAACATGTTATATACACTACCGGCCAAAAGCTTTAGAACACCTACTCATTCAAGGGTTTTTCTTAATTTTTACCATTTTCTACATTGTAGAATAATAGTGAAGACATCAACACTATGAAATAACACATATGGAATCATGAAGTATCCAAAAGAGTGTTAATCAAATCTAAATATATTTATATTTGAGATTCTTCAAATAGCCATCCTTTGCCTTGATGACAGCGTGATGATTTGTTTAACAGCTTTTTTGCTACTACATGATTCCATATGTAGAAAAAAGTAAAAGTAAAGAAAAACAATTGAATGAGTAGGTGTTCTAAAACTTCTGACCAGTAGTGTGTATGAGACCTTTCTCTTTTCTCAATCACATTAAATTCAGCATCGAAAAAAAGCTTCAGTTTAAGTTCCCTCCACCTGAGCGAGTCTGACCACAAGTCAGAGACCACCATGATGACACACCAAATGCAGTTAATGGATCCTTTTTGTCTCCTTTTAATGTCTCGTAGAAAGTAACCTACCCAACCCTGCACAAAGTCTGCTGCCCTATTTCCTCATAAGAGGCTTGTGTATAACTTAAAAAAACATGAAATATGAGTGAATGTTATGTTTATGGAATAACTGATCCAGAGGCCTCTGCTGCTAGCTAATGTAACAGAAATATTAATGGACTTTCTTTCTTCTGAGTAAAACGTCAAGAAGATAAATAGATGAACATAACATTTTCCATCATTATCTGGCCACTCTGTTTATCTCAATGCACACCTACTGTATAGTACATGTGTCCCTCAGGTTCACACACACATGATAAACCGAGAAATGAGGCAGCGGTAAATGTTTTCCAGACGTACTATGCAAATAAGCTGTGCTCCCATGGGACACACTATAAACGGCTTTAACCAACTAGTCACACAGCTCAACTGTTGTTTTCTGTGTTTGTGTGTGTGAATATAGAACATAAACACACCTCCGGCTAGTGTTAAACAAATGAGAAAATTACAGAAAAGCAAAAGAACTTATGAACAGATAGGGAATTGAATCCCTGTTCTCTCCTCTCCATCTCCTCTCCATGCCTCTCTCCAATCCACCGCTTCCCTCTCTCCATCTGCAGAAACAACTGTATCTCCCATGGTTTGGTTCTGGAAAAATATGTTCTCCCATAAAACACCGGAGTTGGCTGGAGAACAGAGCTGGCAGCTGAAGCAGGAAAGCGATAGAGTTCAATGAACAAAGTCAGAGGCGCAAGTATACTGTTTGTGTGTCAGAGGATAGAGCTGAGATTCCCCTACAGTTGGATAGGGAATGAGGGATTGAAGGAATTTGGATTTGTCATGGATCAGCAGATTCTGATTCTGGACTTGTGTCTAAATGTTACACAGTTTGGGAGTTCATTTGTCTTCCCTAAATAGCTGCCATTAAATAGAGTATAATGCAATATACACTACAGTTTAAAAGTCTGGGGTCACTTAGAAAATGCACATTTTTTGTCCACCAAAATCATATCAAATTGATCATAAATACAGTGTTGACATTGTTAATGTTGTAAATGACTATTGTAGCTGGAAATGGCTGATTTTTAATGGAATATCTACATAGGCCCATTCTCAGCAACCATCACTCTGTGTTCCAATGGCACATTGTGTTCGCTAATCCAAGTGTATCATTTTCAAAGGCTAATTGATCATTAGAAAACCCTTTTGCAATTATTTTAACACAGCTGAAAACTGTTGTACTGATCAAACTGGCCTTCTTTAGACTAGTTGAGTATCTGGAGTATCAGCATTTGTGGGTTCGATCACAGGCTAAAAATGGTCAGAAACAAAGAACTTTCTTCTGAAACTTCTGAAGCTATTCCATGCGAGAAATTGCCAAGAAACTGAAGATCTCGTACAACGCTGTGTACTACTCCCTTCATAGAACAGCGCAAACTGTCTCTGACCAGAATAGAAAGAGGAGTGGGAGGCCCCGGTGCACAACTGAGCAAGAGGACAAGTACATTAGAGTGTCTGGATTGAGAAACAGACGCCTCAGAAATCCTCAACTGGCAGCTTCATTAAATTGTACCTGCAAAACACCAGTCTCAACGTCAACAGTGGTGAGGCAACTCCGGGATACTGGTCTTCTAGGCAGAGTTCCTTTGTCCAGTGTCTGTGTTCTTTTGCCCATCTTAATCTTTTATTTTTATTGGCCAGTCTGAGATAAGGCTTTTTCTTTGCAACTCTGCCTAGAAGGCCAGCATCCCGGAGACGTTGAGACTGGTGTTTTGCGGGTACTATGATACAGAGGAAGAAATGGCCACCTGGGTCTGCTATATCCTGCATTTCTCTATTTGTTCCTCCCTACCTCCCCAGGACATCCTGCCTTTCACAGTGAGGTTCGTCGGATGAGTAGGAAAGGGGTAGAGGAGGAGGTGAAGAAGGAGGTGGGGGAGGAGGAGAACAGTAATGCTAAACCTCTGCTTAGGGCTTAACACATCACACCACAACCCAACGGCAGGGTCTTGAACCAGCCTGTAGATTTAAAGAGGCATTTCCCAGCGAGAATGTGTGACTGAATGTTGTTGAGTTGACATTTTCCCAGCCTGATGTAGGAATGTGTGAACACAGGGGTGCCTTCTCCAGAAGGGTCTATGTGTGTGTGTGCATGCCAGTGTGTGTGTGTGTCAGTGAAATTATTTCACACACATTAATCTACTGTCATCATGAATCCATGGCTCACGCACGCACGCTGGCACACACTCACTCACACACACACACACACACACACACACACACACACACACACACACACACACACACACACACACACACACACACACACACACACACACACACACACACACACACACACACACACACACACACACACACACACACACACACACACACACACACACACACACACACACACACACACACACTCACACACACACACGCACACACGCACGCATGCACGCACAAGATGAAAATAAAACCTAATATAACTCAAACGGAAAGCATTTGCATTTTTGCGCAGTCCAGGCAGTGCTGAGAGGGATAGTTTGGCCTGCTATTTGTTCTGGTTCTGGTTAGTATACACACATGATTGCAAACACTCATACTCCATGAGAGAGAAAATGAGAGAATAGTAGGAGAGAGATAGTAGGAGAGGCAGGAGTTTCCCCTTGAACAAGAGAAAGGAAAGCAGACCTATTGGGTCAGAGAAGTGGAGGGGGAGGGAGTGGTCTACTCAGGAAATACCTGCTGGATCAAAACACACAGGGGAGGGAGAAGGAGGAGAGGAGGAAAAGAGGAGAGCAGAGAGGAGGGGGAAGGTGAAAATCAGCTCCAGACTGGTTGTGGAATGTATTTGTGAGGCAGATATAATCCCCTTCTCTTTCTTTCTCTTTCTCCTTCACTCCCCGTTTTCCAAAGACAAGCAGTCCTGTCTGAGCCAGATACAGTATTACAGTTCCTTGTTGGTGAGAGGTTCTGTATGTCTGATCCATCCTTACAACTGATACAGGATATTTCCATCCTCTAGCAGGTGTGTTTGTGTATGACTGTGTGAGCGTGTGTATGGGTGTGTGTGTGTGTTTGTGTGTGATCGTGTGTGTGTGTGTTTGTGTGTGTGTGTGGGAGCGTGTGTGTGTGTGTGTGTGTGTGTGAGCATGTGAGAATTTATTAGAGTGTGTATGTTGCTGTATGTGTCAGTCCCTCTTCTGTCCGTTGCCATGACAACATCCTTAGTAGCTCTGTGATCCCTCTATGAGTTGGTCAGGTGGGGCCTGACAGTGTCAACTGCACATGGGGCAGGTGGAATGAGACAGAAAGACTAATTGCTCTCTGAGAGCACCGTGTGCAGATTCAGACACGGTGGGGCAAATAACAATGATCAATTATGCTGCGTCAGAGCTGGTCTCACACACACACACACACACACACACACACACACACACACACACACACACACACACACACACACACACACACACACACACACACACACACACACACACACACACACACACACACACACACACACACACACACACACACACACACATACTGTCCCCAAATATGGGTCATAGGTTTCGTGATAAACTGTAAAACCAACTGTTTAGGATCTGAGCACAAAACTAAAACACTTTTTCTGTAACACTGTTTTCCCCTTTTGTTTTCGTCATTATGATCTTGTCTCATCGCCGCAACTCACCAACGAGCTCGGGAGAGGCAAAGGTCGAGTCATGCATCCTCCGAAACATGACCCACCAAACCACGCTTCTTACCCGGAAGCCAGCTGCACAAATGTGTCATAGGAAACACTATTCAACTGACGCCTAGAGTCAGACTACTGGCACCCAGACCGCCACAAGGAGTTGCTAGAGCGCAATGGGCCAATTGTGCATTGCCCTAGGGGACTCCTAGTGGTCACAGCTAGTAATGACACAGCCTGGGATCAAACCCCAGGCCATAGTGACGCCGCAACACTGCGATACAGTGCCTTAGACCGCTGTGCCACTCGGGAGGCCTGTAACACTTTTTAAACTCGTCAAGGCATTTAGAATTTCAATGAAAACTTCTCACAGTGTTTAGATTATAAACACCAGAACATTTTTATTCGTTGTAACACTTTTTTTTAACTGCCGAGGGATTAGTGCTTTTTTAAGGTCGGTTCAGTTTCAGTTAGATTTTTAACAAATTATAATTATAATAAAAATGATCATTTTTTAAATAATAATTGTCTCTGTCAAGTCCACAATGGGTAGACATCAATAGAAAAACAGAAAATTACTATAAAATAGTACAATAATTCAGTTGTGTATATTATTTAGTTTTTATTTTATGACTATTTTGCATTCCTTAAAGTCATCGTCTCATCTCTGATGAAGCAGTATCAGCGAGACAACGTTACTCCCCATACTGTACTATCTGTAGTCATCCTAGTTAGCTAGGCTAGCCCGCCTAAGTATGCTGCAGAGCTGTCTGATGAAATCATTTCAATAGTTATTTAAAGTAGATAAGGCATACTTTCAGGAACTGCATTTCCCTCTCTCCGATGCGGTATGTGTGTCTCTAAGCTAACGCAACAGGGGTAAGTGTATTCATCTCTGTCTGACCCTGAAAAACAGGCGCAACGGTCATTGTAGTTAATTACCACTTTTCTGCATTGAACTAGGTTGAATGAAAACTACAACTTCCTCCCACATGGTTCTTGACTTAAGTTTTGTTGTGAATTATTTGATTTCTCGAGAGAAACCGCACACCTAAATGAAATTGTTGTATTAATAACAACACCATGCGATATAAAATATTTTTTTTCGGTTCAGTTGTACTGAAATGTAGCTCAGGACGATGACAGACATTCATAACACTGATCTGAATTAAAGACACGGAAAGTCAAATCAATTTTTACTGACCAAATGCACTCTAAACAGTACGATGGGAAAGTAGGCACTAGTGTTTCAAATCTGAACTATCATGAACTTTCAGGATATGAAGCTGACCATCATATTTAACCTTGCATTCTAAACGCCTGTGTTCAAGACGAGAACACTTACTGGCGAATCTAAATGCCTAATGCTTAAGTTTTAAACACTGACGTTTAGGTTATAAACGTGTCACGTTTCATGGTTTTACAGCGTATGAAAGTATGACTGTGGCTGTATTCCAGTCCATGTTCATACTATGTGAGTGAATCTCACTACATGCAACCCACCTTCCCCATCACAGTAAAAGCTTGCCCACAACGCCGGATTCTGTCTCCTACTTCAGATTTAACCCTATCGCATTTATCATACACTTTGTTACTCACACTCCAAGTCAGTGTTAATCACTTTACCCCTCTCATTCTGCCCTTCATTTAACCCCTTGTAACTTACTGTATATAATAATATTATATGTATTAGTGCCCCAGTTTAGAGTCCCCTCTGTTCTAACCTCTTCATCAGCAACAGAATCAGGTTTACTGCATAATTCCCTTGAGTGCATATTTCAACCCCTCCTCTCACACAATGTACATGTTTCAATGCACGGCACACACCTGTGTGTGTGAGAGAGAGGTGTATCCTACCTGGTACAGTGGCCTGGGCACACACCTGTGTGTGTGTGTGAGGTGCAGTGCACGGAGGTGTCTGAGAGCTGAGGAGGTGAAGGTCCACGGCAGACCCTGACGTGTGAACAGCACATCCTCCAGATGCAGGAGAACCACCTCCATTGTATAAACACACAGGTTGCTATGCACAAGATAACAGGTACACCTCACAAGTAATACTCAGGACCAGAGAACAGGCTAAAAAGGCAATCTTTCCTCTCTCTTCTCTCTAGGAATCCAACCATCCGATCACTCCGTACTGGAATGTCCTGTGTCGATATCCCACGCAGCTAGAAGACTTCCTTATGGCTCTCCTCTCTTCCTCTCTTCTCTCCTGTCCTCTAACTGAAGAAACCCTGAGTGTCGAAGTCCGAGTGAGACAAACACAAACAATCCCACCGCCCGTTACTCTCTCTCTGTCTCTCTCTTTCTGTTTCTTCTCTTGCTCCCTCTTTCTTATTTAGGATTTTTTTAAAGCGACACATTCAGTGCCAGAGCATTCCAGCCTAAAGCCAGACAGAAAGCCAGACAGAAAGACAGACAGATGGAGAAATGGAGGGAGATGGAGACTCACTAAACAAGTGACAGGGATATTCACGCTCTACACCTCCAATCAGCCATCGGCCAGATCAGAAACCTGATCTCCTACTCATTTTACCTTTTAAGTCCAGCACACACACACACATACACACACAAACAGCCAGCGGAGTCGCTGACGTCCTGTCTCCAGAGGGATGATAAGTGTATTTTCTCTCAGCTCTGGGAGTCAGGCCAGAATACAGAGTTTTTAAAAAGGGACCATAATTCCCAGGACATTGTGTGGCCTGACGTGACCTCTCTGAGTCTGGAAGAGCTGCATGCCCCACCCCCCATCTTGCGTAGGTCTATGTCAAACCTCGACAATCGCCTCAATACTTTTCCATGATGCTTAATGTCTGGTTAATTTTAAACAGCCAAAATTAACACAACTGCAACTTTCCTCTTCCCCAGCAGTCCAACAGAAAGCCTTGATCAATGCAGCAGTGTGAGTTCAATAATACCGAAGGGTGCAATGCACACACACACACACACACACACACACACACACACACACACACACACACACACACACACACACACACACACACACACACACACACACACACACACACACACACACACACACACACACACACACACACACACACACGCACACGCACACGCACACGCGCACGCACACGCACACACGCGCACGCACACGCACACGCACGCACGCACGCACACACACACACACACACACACACACACACACACACACACACACACACACACACACACACACACACACACACACACACACACACACACACACACACACACACTAGGGGCATATTGAATAGACTGGGATGGACTGATTCATGGTGGGGTGGTGCGGGGGAGATGGGGGGGGTGTTATCGACGCAAGGGTACAGCAGTGGTGTGTGTGTGTGTGTGTGTGTGTGTGTGTGTGTGTGTGTGTGTGTGTGTGTGTGTGTGTGTGTGTGTGTGTGTGTGTGTGTGTGTGTGTGTGTGTGTGTGTGTGTGTGTGTGTGTGTGTGTGTGTAGTTCAATAACTGCTGTATGTCTCTGATACTAGTACTATTCATTTGCTAATGAATATCAATAGAAGCTTAAAGAAAATACACCAACTGTAAATGCTGGTAAAATCAAGATTTCTGTTTTGTAATTCTCCCCACTGTAAGACCGCTGCAATCTGAGCTTAGATAAAAAGGCATATAACACATTCCCTCTCTCTGCCCCCCTTAGGCCTATATACGTATTTTGGGTGAAAATATGTGTGGATGCAGTACAAGCTGTTGATCTGTGTTATTTCACAGCAGCATAGGGTCACACTGTACTTGGATAGTCTGGATAGTCCATCTGTAGATGCTCTACAGATGGTTATACTATCAACAAACTATCTGTTGATAAGCACCTGCTTGCTAAGGTTAGGGTTAGGTTTAGAATAAGGGTTAGGGTAAAAGTTAGGGTTAGGGCTAGGGTAAGTAGATAGTTATTAGAAATGTTATCGATAGTTCATCTATAAATGCTTCACAGATGGACTATCTACACAAAGTGTTACCCAGTATAGCAACAGAACCTTTAAGAGACCCAGGCCTCGTCCGGCCCAGTGTCAGATGGTCTTGAGAACTCTTTTCTCTGGATTGTTTGACATTCCAGGCGTGTGAGTGTTCCACTTTTTCCACGGCCGAGTACTGACTGTTACTGTGGGGTCAGAAGATCAGCTCTCACTAATTGTTATTTAAAACAGGTGTAAACATTTGTTGTGTGTGCATTCCCTGGATATTGTGTGTGTGTGTACTGTGTCCTATGAAATCCTGGGAAAGTTCATGGAATACTCCTCATGTAAACAATCAGCACCAGAGTGTGAAATGACCATTACCATCGCAACAGAAAAGACTATCGTAAGCACAGTGATAGGACAGAGGGGTTAGACAGTTTGGGATATTAAACTTTGCCAGACCCTGTGAGGCTGAGAAGGAATGGACAGGCAGACTGATACAGAGGGTGATTCAAAAAAGCTACTGTAGCCTGGTACCCAGTAACACACACACACACACACACACACACACACACACACACACACACACACACACACACACACACACACACACACACACACACACACACACACACACACACACACACACACACACACACACACACACACACACACACACACACACACACACACACACACACACACACACACACACACACACACACACACACACACAGAAAAGAAAATGATCAAACATTGTGAAATTGAATGGCATGATACTGACTGACTCATGTTGATAGAATTTCTAGCACACAACTGGCACCACCCCCCCCCCCTCTCTGTCTGTCTGTCTATGAATAGGCCCTTGATGGGTGAGTAAGTTTTGCCCAGCTTCACAGTGAAGAGTTCATTGAGTCCTGTTATCTCCCTCTCACAAAGACTTTGTATATCTGGAGATATTTAGAGGTCTCATATCCTGTTGTGGAGCAGTGGAAGTCACCCAGTCCCCAGCACCCCCAATGACCTCTGACAGACAATACTGTTTGTGTGTGTGTGTGTGTCATGGTTCCATATAGTAATGTCTGAGAATAGGGCATGGGATCTAATTAGTTAATAACAGACCCAGGGCAGGCCAGCCTCAGCCAGGCCAGATGGAGGCCTGGAGGGATCACAGAGTAGGACTGGGATGTACAGTACTGGGAGACAGTGGAGGAGGGACACACTGGATGGATCTGCTGGACTAACTTTCTGTCTACATTATTTAATTATACACAGAAGACTATTAGAAGACATTATTTGAGTCATTATTTAATGTTTATTTTCTCAGCAGGTTATCTGGTAATATGTGTTGTTTTAGATCTACTTGGGATAGGGTCAGGGGTTGGTTTGGGACCAGACATAACAACTCTGTTATTCTGATCGAAGAGTGAAAAACAGAAGAGGGGAGGAGGAGAAGTGTAGGATGGGGTCTTCTTCTCCAAAACATTCCTTCCATCCAAAGCACTTTGTGGGGAAAGGGGGGTCCCCTTTCATCCCAAACAGGGCAAGACACAAGAGGGAGAGCAGGGTTTAAGATGCCGTGCAGCTGCACCCCTCTCACCCTTGCTTCCCATTCTCAAATTCTCTCCTAACGTCCCCATCCCGCCCCTCTCTTATTTCAAAGCCAGCACCCCCAGGGCAAGAGAGGGTATCCCTGGGAATCTATGGAGGAAAATAGAACCAGGGTAAACAGAAGTGTAAAACTAGACTACTGCAGCTACCTTCAAGGTCAGTGTGCCAG
>NC_060173.1:33321537-33384037 GCF_021184085.1 Oncorhynchus gorbuscha | reverse complement strand
AGGTTCTGGCTGGCACTCCTCTACCATAGAACCAGGGTTGGGGAGTAACGGATTACGTGTAAGGGATTACAAAAACAACAGAAACAATAATCTGTTAAATTACCAGCTAAAATATTGTAATCTGATGACAGATACTCTAGAAAAACTAGATGATTACTTTTAAATTCAGAAAGGATGTTTGTTTTTTGACACTTCAAAATCAGCCCTGAAAAATGCTGCAAGTTTAAATTTGGTCAACGTGAGCGAGTTTGACCATAAATCAGAGACCACTGTGATGACACAACAAATGTGTTTGATGGATTGTGGGAAAAGAGCAGGAATATGCTTTTGGAGGCTACAGTCCAAACTATAGTGACAAGAAAATGTATGTGAACCCTTTGGAAATACCTGGATTTCTGCATAAATTGGTCATAAAATGTGATCTGATCTTCGTCTAGGTCACAACAATAGACAAACACAGTCTGCTTAAACTAATAACACACAAACAATTATAAGTGTCTTTATTGAACACACCGTGTAAACATTCACAGTGCAGGGTGGAAAAAGTATGTGAACTCATTTAATAACTGGTTGACCCTACTTTGGCAGCAATAACCTCAACCATACGTTTCATGTTGTTGCGGATCAGACCTGCACAACGGTCAGGAGGAATTTTGGACCGGTCCTTTTAAAAAAAAAAATTCAGTTCAGCAATATTCTTGGGACGTCTGGTGTGAACTGCTCTCTTGAGGTCATGCCACAGCATCTCAATCAGGTTGAGGTCAGGACTCTGACTGGGCCACTCCAGAAGGTCAGGACTCTGACTGGGCCACTTCAGAAGGTCAGGACTCTGACTGGGCCACTCCAGAAGGTCAGGACTCTGATTGGGCCACTCCAGAAGGCATATTTTTTTTCTGTTGAAGACTTTCTGTTGTTGATTTACTTCTGTGTTTTGGGTCGTTGTCCTGTTACATCAACCAACTTCTGTTGAGCTTCAATTGGAGGACAGAAAGCCTTACATTCTCCTGCAAAATGTCTTGATAAAAATGGGAATTCATTTTTCCGCCGATGACAGCAAGCTGTCCAGGCCCTGAGGCAGCAAAGCAGCCCCAAACCATGAACCTCCCTCCACCATACGTTACAGTTGGGATGAGGTTTTGATGTTGGTGTGCTGTGCCTTTTTTTATCCACACATGGTGTTGTGTGTTCCTCCCAAACAACTACAACTGTAGTTTCATCTGTCCACAGAATATTTTGCCAGTAGCGCTGTGGAACATCAAGGTGCACTTTTGCAAACTTCAGATGTGCAGCAATGTTTGTTTTTGGACAGCAGTGGCTTCTTCCCATGAACAACATTCTTGTTTAGTGTTTTATCTATTGTATCCCCGTCAACAGAATGTTAGCATGTTCCAGAGATTTCTGTAAGTCTTTAGCTGACACTCTAGGACTCTTCGTATCCTCTCCTTCCAGTTCTCTGCTGCCAATGACTGGAACGAACTACAAAAATATCTGAAACTGGAAACTCTTATCTCCCTCTCTAGCTTTAAGAACCAGTTGTCAGAGAAGCTCACAGATTACTGCACCTGTAATTTAGCCCAAACAACTACCTCTCCCCCTACTGTATTTATTTATTTTGCTCCTTTTCACCCCATTATTTCTATCTCTACCTGCACATTCTTCCACTGCAAACCTACCATTCCAGTGTTTTACTTGCTATATTGTATTTACTTCTCCACCATGGCCTTTTTTTTGCCTTTACCTCCCTTATCTCACCTAATTTTCTCACATTGTATATAGACTTTTTTTTATACTGTATTATTGACTGTATGTTTGTTTTACTCCATGTGTAACTCTATGTTGTTGTATGTGTCGAACTGCTTTGCTTTATCTTGGCCAGCTCGCAATTGTAAATGAGAACTTGTTTTCAACTTGCCTACCTGGTTAAATAAAGGTGAAATAAATCAATTGAGCAGTCTGTGCTGTGCTCTTGCAGTCATCTTTGCAGGATGGCCACTCCTAGGGAGAGTAGCAACAGTGCTGAACTTTCTCCATTTACAAACAATTTGTCTTACCGCGGACTGATGAACATCAAGGATTTTAGAGATACTTTTGTAACCCTTTCTAGCTTTATGCAAGTCAACAATTCTTAATCTTAGGTCTTCTGATCTTTTGTCCGAGGCATGGTTCAAATCAGGTAATGCTTCTTGTGAATAGCAAACTTAATTTTTGTGAGTGTTTTTTATAGGGCAAAGCAGCTCTAACCAACATCTCCAATCTCGTCTCATTGATTGGACTCCAGGTTGGCTGACTCCTGACTCCAATTAGCTTTAGGAGAAGTCATTAGCATCGGGGTTCACATACTTTTCCCAACCTACACTGTGAATGTTTAAATTATGTATTCAATATCGACAAGAAAAATACAATTTTGTGTGTTATTAGTTTAAGCACGCTATGTTTGTCTATTGTTGTGACTTAGATGAAGATCAGATCAAATTTTATGACCAATTTATGCAGGAATCCAGGTCACTCCAAAGGGTTCACATTCTTTTTCTTGCCAATCTACGTCTTCCAATGGTGCGACTGCTGTCGCCATCCAAACATGATCCAACTTGAATAATTCCTTGGAGGTAAAGGATGACAGCAGTGGTGTCGTCTATGGCGATATGGATATCAATTATATGGATATGGATATCAATTATATGGATATGGATATCAATTATATGGATATGGATTGATTCTTCAAGAATATAAATCATAAATGCTTCAAGAATATAAATCATAAATGCCTCACACTCCATGAGAACCCAAAATATAAGATAGTTTTTCTCCAATGTTTGTAAATATTGTAAATGCAAACAAACACTATAGCCTCATAACATGGTTAAAACAATCATTTTGATATCATGGATGGTCAGTCCTTGCATCCATAGCTGACTAATAATCTGCTCAAAGCATGCCTTTCAATGAGCACTGCACTTATTTTTCAACTCGAGTCAATGAATCATCAATCAGTCCACCATGACATCAAAATCATAAACAACAGAGTCGGGCTGGCTAATTCGTTTTGGGGTTGTGCCCAGGTCAAACTATTTGGCTAATCTATACTTCCATATTTACAATTCCTATTTATGAATATCAAGGGCTATAACATTTATTGGAATGACTGGAATTCTGATAGACTTTGGTTTTAAATGTAAAGATATAATTTAATCGTATTATTATATGTAGTAGAAAGTGATGGGTTAGAAGAAGTCTACATAACCAACCCATAAAGTAAAATTGAACATCCATATATGGCCAACTATGTAAACTTTAACATTGATTTATCCTGCAATAGATGTTGTTCAATTGGTAACATACACTTTTGTCTTCTTCTAATGCCTCTTAAGGGGATAGTAATCAAAAAAGTAACTGAATGTAATCAGATAACGTTACTGAGTTTGGGTACTCCAAAAGTTACGTTTCTGACTACAATTGAGGACAGGTAACTAGTAACTGTAACGAATGACATTTAGAAAGTAACCTACCCAACCCGGCATAGAACCATAGCCTGAGAGCATATCCTCTGGAAGAGCTGTCACTCTAAAGTTATGTTGTGTGTTAAAGCCCACCCACACAAACTGCACTTAACTCTGATTCACTTTGTACCATTACTGTTTCACCATGAAATCAGGACTAACCCCTCTTTACCACAGCATGATGGGAATGTTATTATCACTCACACACGCAGGCACATGCAACACACACTCGTGCTGAAAACATGTTGGCTTAAGAGTTAGTGAGTCATGCAGCAGGTCAGAACATGTCCTGAGGTTTGAGTGTGACAGTACCTCTGAATAGACCAGCCAGGTCACCCGAGGTACAAGTCAGTATTCCACGTCCGTCCAAGTCTGAGGACATTGCTAGTTGACGTGGAAACCGGCCACTAGGGAAAACAGTGAGCACTGTTACCTTCAAGTAGGTTGCTGTTTTGCTAGGGCGTTGTGGATGGTGATGGCGGATGGGCATAAGCATCTGCCTCTGGTTGCAAGTTGGAATCCAGCGATATTTTTCTTTTAACCCTATGCCAAACATTAACCCTTACCTTAACCATTCTGAGTTAATGCCTAACCTTAGGATTTCTCGAGTTAATGCCTTAACCTAACCTTAAACACTTAAAAATGTGACATTTGCATCAACTTAGAAATGTGACTTTGGAGAAACATGGGTGAATGTCTAATTCTGAAGTGAGACTGTGAGAGCTGGTTGGAATAGACATACAGAACATTCCACTTAAACCAGATAAATGCAACACCTCAACTCAGAACAACAGGATCAAACTGAAGGTAAAAATGTGAAAAGTCCATTGACAGTCATAGCTGCCTGGCAGGCATGAGCTGTCCTCTGTGTGTAACTAGACAGGGTAGGACATGGAGGATAATGATTAGCCATGCTATGCTAGGCTTGGCTATGTACAGCTCTGTTACAGTATGGCAACAGTATGCTATCTAAATAAGTCAGTATGCCAATATCACACAAGCACATAGTAGATTGAGACCTCAATGACCTTCAAACTGGGTAAGAATTAAGATGGACAGGCAAGAGGTAGAGAGAGAGAGTGACAGAGAGACATTCATTGTTCACTCAGTGTGCAGTTTCAGATTAAAAGCTTTTCTCTTGCTTTGCTTTCCAACTCAATCTCCTACCGTCCCAGGATTAGCCAAATAACCCTTAAATCCCAACCACACACAATGGAACAGCAAGACAGAGGAGAGAGAGGCAGAGAGTGAGAGAGAGGCAGAGTGAGAAGCAGTGAAAGATTGAAAGAGACAAGCAGGGAGCCTGACAGAGAGCGAGAGAGAGACAGACAGACAGAGAGAGAGAGGGAGAGAGACAGACAGACAGAGAGAGAGGGAGAGAGAGACAGACAGAGAGAGAGAGAGACAGAGAGAGAGAGGAGGTTGTAATCCAGTGTATCTTACCCTCTCTCCACTGTTCCGTCGTAACGTTCCCACCGGTAGTTTGAGCATGAGTCTGCGGGTCCTACCCGGGGTTACAGCCCCCTGCACCACCATGGCACGACCCTCAGTGTGTGTGTGTGTTAATGTGTGAGTGTGTGTAGAGAGAGAACGTCTATTCGCATCCAGCCTAGAAGCAGCTCTCGCGAGCTAGCGTGTGTTTGTGTGAGAGAGTGGGTATGAGTAGTCCCAGTCCTGTCTTCCCTCCTTCTCTCACTCCCTCTCTCCTCTGTTAGTCTTGGTGAGAGGAGAGTGTGTATCTCTCTGCTTAGCTACGCTCCACTCTGCTGCTCTTGCACACGGTGTGTGTGCTCGCATGAGTAGGCCTATGTTTGTGTGGAGAGGGAGGGAGTATGCTTTGTTTCTTTTCTCTCTCTTCCACTTCAGTCTGTCTCTATCCCGCCTTCTCTCCCTGTAGCCTGTGGGGTCTCTCTCTCTCTCTCTCTCTCTCTCTCTCTCTCTCTCTCTCTCTCTCTCTCTCTCTCTCTCTCTTGTCAGGAGCTTAACCAGGTCACTGGTTTAATGTGACGCTACGGTGGTTATTAGCATACGCACACTTGGTCACGTGATCACAAAGGAATAGTGAGTGTGCGTGGAGGGGAGGGGCGGGGATGGGAGGTTGACACACACACACACACACACACACACACACACACACACACACACACACACACACACACACACACACACACACACACACACACACACACACACACACACACACACACACACACACACACACACACACACACACACACACACACACACACACACACATTAGTACAGTGGGTCACGTGGTACACCTCAAAAGGAATATGTGATGTTTTGCCATCTGGGGAGTGGATTATCTTTAAATCCCACATCCAGCTTTCACCCCTTCTGTCTGGACTGGAGCACAGAGAGGGATACCCCTAAACACGTGCACAAACGCACAAACGCACGCACACTTGAATGCACGGCCACCGATAAGACAATATGTTTACAAAGGGCCAGGATCCCAAAGAGAGGGGGAATGTCTTTAAAGCTGGCCACTAGGGGCAACAGTAATCACCATCGAGTAGGCTTGGGTTTTGATGAGGTGTTGTGGACAGGGGTGGTGGATGGGCATCGTCCCATTTCTCTAGCTCAGAAGGTTGTGTGTTTGATCCCGATCATGGACACTGTTTTTTTTAACCCTTAACCATTTGGAATGAGTGTCTAAACTTAACATTTAACGAGTACATTTGACGTTTGGAGAAATAGAATGACATAAGGCAGCAGGAGCAAGAAAACAGTTTGAAATTTGACGCTTTGAGAACGTGGCTGAACATCTAATTTTGTAGTGAAACTGTGAGAGCTTGTTGGGCAAAAAACCCATCTGTCCTGATAGGAAGGGAGTCCAGTGCTAAGCTTAAGCCATTGAGTGGTGTGGCCCTTGTCTGACCATCAGATCAATTGGCTGGGTTAGGGTTGACTTGAGTTACAGCTGGTTCTAGTGACCTACTGTCATTTTCTTATAATCACTCTGCACAGCTCAGCTTCTCTCAATTAGCTGGTCAATACTGCATCGTCAGGTGATTAGTAAGAGCGTATAAACACACATTTATTGCACACATGCAACAGGAGTATCGGAGGTGGTTGGTGGACTACGCTTGTATGATGAGTAACCTTGCCTGAGAGTTGAAGACCAGGGTTCGACACACACACACACACACACACACACACACACACACACACACACACACACACACACACACACACACACACACACACACACACACACACACACACACACACACACACACACACACACACACACACACACACACACACACACACACACACACACACACACACACACACACACACACACACACACACACACACATTGATCTGACACATCCAGAATAAAGGAGCAGCCCTCTAAAAATCCCACCCCTCTGTAATTCATGGCATTAGAGGTGTTTGAAACACAACTTTTATGGACATGATATTGCAAACACAAACAGACGCACACACATACACACACACACGCACACTCTCACACACTGTGGTTACAGCTGTGCCAACCACACAGCAGAAAGTAATCTGCACTAGTAATCCCCACTAAGCATCATTTATTCAATACTCTGGCTTACATCAGGAGTGTGTGTATGTGTGTGTTTCTGTGTGTGAGTGTGTCCTACATAAGAAATATCAGCGGGCTATATATAACCCCACAGAGTGCAGGCAACATCCATGACTCAGAGACTCAACTGGAGGGAATGAAAGAGAAGATGAAAGTAACTACGGATCTGTTTTCACTGTCAGATGTGTTTGAAATGAAAACACATCTCTGTGATATGTTAGATTAATGATGTTATTGTGACTGGAGATATCCTGTTTTATCTTGTTCATCAGGAGGAAAAATGACATGGCTGTCCATAATTACCTACTAAAGACTGCATGTGTAGGCTTTTTGAATACCACAGTAATGATAAAGGCTCCAGTTCTCAATAATCTTAACAGGAGGACATGATTTAACGCTTCAGGCAAGATACAGTACACTATGACCTATTTCAGTTGAACATACACACAGAACCCTGCCATACGGGACAACAAAACACACACACACACACACACACACACACACACACACACACACACACACACACACACACACACACACACACACACACACACACACACACACACACACACACACACACACACACACACACACACACACACACACACACACACACCGAATTCTAACCCTACCACTAATTCTAACCTTAGCCCTAAACCCCATAGAAAAGGAGGTCAAATTTAGTTTGTTTACTATTCTTATGTGGACTTCTGGTCCCCACAAGAATAGTAAACAAATAAAATTTTTGACCAATTGGGGACATTTTGTTGGTCACCACAGGGTCAAATGCCTTTTCTAGGGGCTATAGTTAAACTCGTCCACACACACACACACACACACACACACACACACACACACACACACACACACACACACACACACACACACACACACACACACACACACACACACACACACACACACACACACACACACACACACACACACAGTGCCACCATCAGGACAATTGGACAAATTGGCCTAGGATTCACTACTTAGGTACTCCTTACCGTGTCTGCCAAATATCAGAACTTAACATCGAACAAGTCATGCAATATGCTTTTGATGTATTTTGGATAGGGTTGCAACAAATTCACGTGTTCTCAAAATCCCGGTTGGAGGATTTCCACCCTGTTTCTGGGAACCAGGGAATCTATTGAAAGTTCCTATAATTTTACAACTCTAATTTTGGACCATTTTCAATGAGGTTTACTCATTTAAATGTCTTCTTCTCCAGAACCGCTGAAACGATCAGCCCCAAAACTTGGTATATATGGATGCACATCTTCAAGTGCAATTTTTTCCAAGACTCAAACAATATAGGCCGCTGAAAGCCAATGAGCTTTAATGAATTGTTTTTCCCGTCCAACAGCGCCACCATGCAACTAAACTGAAGCATTACGTTACAGGTTAGCTATGTTCATATCCTTGAGCATGTGTGCCAAATGTCATATATCTGAGTCAAACAGATCAAGAGATATAAACGTGTTCCTGTTATAGCACCTCCGTGTGGAGGTGCATATGTTGAGTCTAGACAGAGTTTGGAAGATGTGTACCAAGTTACGAATATGCGTGTCTGATTTATATGGTCAGTAGCGGCCAATGTTCTTTGACATACTTGCCTGGAATATATTGCATTGGGAGACATTGGTTCATAGATGCCATATATCAACGATTCATGCAGATCGGTCGTTCGGTGCCAGAGGAGTAGTGTTTTTCACACAATCCTAAATGGCAGAAAATCCATCATGACGGACTTTATGGGTCATCGAGGCAACTTTGTTTCTTGTTTGTACATTTGTACCAAATTTCCCAACTCTAGGTCACACAGAGTGAGGGGCATGAGTTTTCAAAGTTTGCATTTTCAATTGCTCGTTATAGAGCCACCATTTGGCCAATAGGAACGGCACTGCATGAAAGGGTGTGGCCTTAGGCCTTACCATTTCACAGGAATTTCAATATTTTCCACAAATGTTTTCCATAGAATAATAATTGGCAACAAACGCAATAGTGTATGACCCAGCTTCGCTGCTGGAACCCCTAACAACACACATAGGAAAAAACACATGAGACATTCACAGACAGACTGAAGGGTTCTGATGAAATTCATTTCTCTCTCTGAACATACAGCAACCCCCAACATCCCCTGTCACACATTCTACCTAATCACCACAAAACCAATATAGCCAGTTCCAGACACAAAGAACTGAGTGAGTGAGTGTGTGTGTGTGAGAGAGAGAGAGAGAGAGAGAGAGAGAGAGAGAGAGAGAGAGAGAGAGAGAGAGAGAGAGAGAGAGAGAAAAAAACAATGCCGTAACGAGCAGTACATTAATGACTACTAATGAGACCAGATTTTTCCTCAAACAATGCACCTGGTGTGTGTGTTTATTTATGATGTATTGTGTGTGTGTGTGTGTGTGTGTGTGTGTGTGTGTGTGTGTGTGTGTGTGTGTGTGTGTGTGTGTGTGTGTGTGTGTGTGTGTGTGTGTGTGTGTGTGTGTGTGTGTGTGTGTGTGTGTGTGTGTGTGTGTGTGTGTGTGTGTGTGTGCCTGCACGTTCTGATTCATCCCTATGGTCCTTTGTCTGAGGTGTGTGTGTGTTTTTGGAAATGCCCTCCAGCCAGGCTCTCTCGTCTTGCCAGTGTTGGTGTTTATGGTTAAGATTCCAGACAATAGCCAGAATAGAATTACAGCACCATAAATACATAAGATTTTTTATTTCACCTTTATTTATCCAGGTAGGCCAGTTGAGAACAAGTTCTCATTTACACCTGCAACCTGGCCAAGATAAAGCAAAGAAGTGCAACGTACTTTCAGTAACACAATAGAAACATCTATGTACCATGTGTGCAAATGTAGAAGATTAGAGAGGTAAGGCAATAAATAGGCCGTAAAGTGAAATAATTACAATTGAGCATTAACACTGGAGTAATAGATGTGCAGATGATGATGTGCAAGTAGAGATACTGGGGTGCAAAAGAGCAAGAGGATAAGTAACAATATGGGGATGAGGTAGTTGGGTGTGCTATTTACAGATTGGCTGTGTAAAGGTACAGTGATCGGAAATCTGTTCAGCCAGCTGATGCTTAAAGTTAGAGAGGGACTTGCAGGACTTTAAGACTTTAAGACTTGCAATTCGTTCCAGTCATTCGCAGCAGAGAACTGGAAGGAAAGGCGGCCAAAGTAAGTGTTGGCTTTGGGGATGACCAGTGAAATATATCTGCTGGAGCGTGTGTTACGGGTGGGTGTTGCTATGGTGACCAGTGAGCTGAGATAAGGTGGGGCTTTACCTAGCAAAGACTTATAGATGACCTGGAGCCAGTGGGTTTGACGCCAAATTTGTAGTGAGGGCCAGCCAACGAGAGCATACAGGTCATAGTGGTGGGTGGTATATGGGGCTTTGTTGACAAAACAGATGGCACTGTGATAGACTACATCCAGTTTGCTGAGTAGATTGTTGGAGGCTATTTTGTAAATGACATCGCCGAAGTCAAGGAACGGTAGGATAGTCAGTTTTACGAGGGTATGTAGGGCAGCATAAGTGAAGGATGCTTTGTTGCAAAATAGGAAGCCGATTGTAGATTTAATTTTGGATGTCAGATGCTTAGTGTGAGTCTGGAAGGAGAGTTTATAGTCTAACCAGACACTTAGGTATTTGTAGTTGTCCACATATTCTAAGTCAGAACCGTCCAGAATAGTGATGCTAGTCGGGCGGGAGAGTGCGGGCAGCAATCGTTTGAAGAGCATGCACTTGGTTTAACATAAGCATTTGGAGGCCACAGAAGGAGTGTTGTATGACATTGAAGCTTGTTTGGAGGTTTGTTAGCACAGTGTCCAAAGAAGGGCCAGATATATACAGAATGGTGTCATCTGCGTAGAGGTGGATCAGAGAATCACCAGCAGTAAGAGCAACATCATTGATATATAAGGAGAAAAAAAAATTGGCACCCCCATAGAGACTGCTAAAGGTCCGGACAACAGGCCCTCCGATTTGACACACTGAACTCTATCTGAGAAGTATTTGGTGAAGCAGGAGAGGTAGTCATTTGAGAAGCCAAAGCTATTGAGTCTGATTGACAGTGTAACAGTTTTCTAGGTGTGGTGAAGGAGAGTCGGACCAAACTGCAGCGTGTAGATTGCGATCCATGTTTAATGAACAAAAATGTAACACAAATCTAAAACACAAACACTACAAAACAAAGAACGTAACGAAAACCGAAACAGCCTATACTAGTGAAAACTAACACAGACAGGAACAAGGACACTAAGGACAATCACCCACAAAACAACCAAACAATATGGCTGCCTAAATATGGTTCCCAATCAGAGACAACGATAAACACCTGCCTCTGATTGAGAACCACTCCAGACAGCCATAGACGTTGCTAGATCACCCCACTAGCTAAAATCCCAATACATACCAAAACCCCAAGACAAAACACACCACAATACAAAAACCCCATGCCACACCCTGGCCTGAACCAAACATGAAGATAAACACAAAATACTTCGACCAGGGCGTGACAGACAGAGTCAAGAGCCTTGGACAGGTCGATGAAGATGGCTGCACAGTACTGTCTTTTATCGTTGGCGGTTATGATATCATTTTGGACCTTGAGCATGGCTGAGGTGCACCTTTGACCAGCTCAGAAACCAGACTGCATAGGGGAGAAGGTACAGTGGGATTCAAAATGGTGGGTGATCTGTTTGTTAACCGGTTAAGACTCTAGGGGCAGTATTTCATTTTTGGATAAAAAGACGTGCCCGTTTTTAGCGCAATATTTTGTCACGAAAAGATGCTCGACTATGCTTGGAATTGATAGTTTTGGAAAGAAGACACTCTGACGATTCCAGAACTGCAAAGATTTTCACTGTGAGTGCCTTAGAACAAAACCTACAGGCAAAACCAAGATGTTTGAGCGACCAGGAAATCAACAGGATTTCTGATGGCACATTTTCCATGATCGCCTTATATGGCTGTGAATGCGACAGGAATGAACGGACACTTCCTATCGTTTCCCCAAGGTGTCTGCAGCATTGTGACGTATTTGTAGGCATATCATTGGAAGATTGACCATAAGAGACTACATTTACCAGGGGTCCCGCACGGTGTCTGCGTGGAAATTGGTGCGCAAAAGTCAGGTACCAGTATTTTTCCATCCGAATCTGAGAACAATGCAGGCTTCCAGGAATGGCATTTCAATGAAGAGATATATGACAAAACACCTTGAGGATGGATTCAAACAACGTTTTCCATGTTTCAGTCGATATTATGGAGTTAATTCGGAAAAAGTTTGACGTGTAGGTGACTGAATTTTCGGTTAGTTTCGTAGCCAAATGCATAGTAACAAAACGGAACGTTGTGTCCTACACAAGCATCTTTCAGGAAAAACTGGACATCTGCTATGTAACTGAGAGTCTCCTCATTGAAACATCTGAAGTTCTTCAAAGGTAAATTATTTTATTTGATCCCTTTGCTGGTTTTTGTGAATATGTTGCGTGCTAAATGCTAACGCTAAATGCTAAGCTAGCTATCACCACTCTTACACAAATTATTGATTTTCTCTGGTTCTAAAGCATATTTTGAAAATCTGAGACGACAGGATTGTTAAGAAAAGGATAAGCTTGAGGATAGGCATATTTATTTCATTTCATTTGCGATTTTTAGAAATCGCTAACGTTGCGTTATGGTAATGAGCTTGAGGCTATGATTACGCTACCGAATACGGTGTGGGTAGGACTAACAGGTTAAAAATCACGCAACATTTCAACGTCCTGCTACTCATGCCAGGAATATAGTATATGCATATGATTAGTATGTGTGGATAGAAGACACTCTGATGTTTCTAAAACTGGTTAAATCACGGCTGTGACTATAACAGAACGTGTGTTTCGTCGAAAAGCCCAAGGAAAACTGATCACCAAAAAGTGGAAAAAATATCAATGCGCCAGTTGCATGTATTGTCTATGTCACAGCAAAATAGATGGCTCCGAGCTTACAAGTCCTACAGCTTCCACACGATGTCGCCAGTCTTGGCAATTGCCTGGAGGTTGTTCCTTGGTCAAACGAAGAAGAGAGACCCCATACCATCCGGTGTACGACAGGATGTTTTGGAGGAGAGATTTCCGACCATGATTTGAAGACGTGGAGCTATTGAATACACATCACCCCGTGATCAATTTGATAGATTATTAACGTTTACTAATACCTAAAGTTGGATTACAAAAGCATTTTGAAGTGTTTTGTGAAAGTTTATAGGCAACTTTTTTAATTTAAAAAAATGACGTTGCGTTTTGAAACTGTGTTTTTTTATGGATCACACAGTTTTCATAGATGGATATTTTGGGTATATATGGACCGATTTAATCTAGAAAAAAAGACCCAATAGTGATGTTTATGGGACATATAGGAGTGCCAACAAAGAAGCTCGTCAAAGGTAATGAATGTTTTATATTTTATTTCTGTGTTTTGTGTAGCGCCGGCTACGCTAATTCTTTTGTTTAGGTCCCCTTCAGGTATTTCGGGGTGTTGCATGCTATCAGATAATAGTTTCTCATGCTTTCGCCGAAAAGCATTTTAAAACTCTGACTTGTTGGCTAGATTCACAACGAGTGTAGCTTTAATTCAGTACCCTGCATGTGTGTTTTAATGAACGTTTGAGTTTTAACGAGTGCTATTAGCATTTGGCGTGGCACATTTGCATTTCCTGATGGCTGGGTGGGACGCAGACGTTTCAGGTGGCGCTAAGAGGTTAATGATATCACGGTTAAAACCCGTTACCACTCATCTCCTCAGTTTTCGTACTTCTCCAGGGGGCTACCATCTTCTCGAAGTTGGACTTTCGGAACACCTGCTATTTTGTTCGGATACGGGAAGGAGACAAATGGAAGTCTTTAACATGGATAGCGGACTCGACAAGTACCTAGTGATGCCATTCTGATTGTCCAACTCTCCCGCAGTGTTCCAGGCCCTTGTCAACGATGTGCTCTACGACATGTTGAACCAGTTTGTATTTGTCTACCTTGGCGACCTCCTCATTTTCCCCAGTCAGCTCAAGAGCACATCCTCTGTGTCCAACAGTTCATCCAGCATCTCCTGGAGAACCAGCTGTTTGTTAAAGCAGAGATGTGAATTCTATTGCTCCACCATCTCCTTCCTAGGATACGCCATCGGTACAGGAAATATTCAGATGGATTCTGACAAGGTGAGAGCGGTGGTGGATTGGCCTCAACCCACATCCAGAGTGCAGTTGCAACATTTTCTGGGATCTGCTCATTTCTACCGCCGCTTCATCCGGCATTGCAGCACCTTGGCTTCCTCCTTCCTCAGCACTCACCTCTCCCAAGGTTCCTTTCATATGGTCTCCAACAGCAGACCGGGCATTCTCAAATCTCAAGTATCGTTTCACTACAGCTCCCATCTTAATCCACCTGGACTCGTCCCATCAGTTCGTGGTGGATGTCGACGCCTCCAACGTCGGAGTAGGGGCTGTCCTGTCCCAGTGTTCTGCCCAGGACTAAAAGCTGCATCCCTGCACCTTCCTTTCCCACCGTCTTAACCCAGCTGAGAGGAACTATGATGTGAAAAATTGAGAGCTACTCACAGTTAAGATGGCGTTGGAGGAGTGGAGGCACTGGTTAGAGGTGGCGGAACATCCATTCTTAGTCTCGGACTGACCATAAGAATCTGGAATGTGTCTGAACCACCTAGTGCCTCAATTCAAGACAGGCTCAAGGCTGTTATTCACTCACTTAAATTTCATTAAATCTCTTACATGCTAACTGGATGTTTGTCCAAGACTCCGTTCTCCTGTCCTGGTATGGGCCCGTTCCTCCAGACTCACCTGCCATCCTGGCTCCCGTCGGACTTTGGCTTTCGGTTTTGGTGGCCCACCATGGTTCATGACGTCTCAGAGTTCATCGCCGCCTACACTGTGTGTTTGCACAGGTACTCCGCGGCAAGCTCTGGAAGGCCTTCTTCAACCACTCCTGATTCCTCACCGCCCCTGGCCTCATATCACCTTGGACTTCGTAACTGGTCTCCCCCCATCAGATGGGAATCTGATAGAGATCCTAACGGTGGTGGACATGTTTTCCAAAGCTGGCCATTTAATTCCCCTTCCCAAGTTGCCCTCAGCCAAGGAGACTGCCCAGCTCATGGTACAGCACGTCTTCCAGATCCATGGACTTCCGGTCGACATGGTCTCTCCCAGTTCTAGAAGGCGTTCTGCACCCTCATTGGGTCATCAGCCAGCCTGTCCTCTGGCTTTCATCCAGTCTAATGGCCAGTTGGAGTGAGCCAATCAAGACCTGGAGATGGCTCTTCATTGCCTCGTCTCCCCCAACCCCACCACCTGGAACCAGCAAGTTGTGTGGGTGGAATATTCCCACAACATCCTTCCCTGCTTGGCCACTGGCCTTTTGAGTGTTCAGTGTTCAACCCCTGCTCTTCCCTGAGCAAAAAGTCAACAAACCCTCTGCCCACATGTTCATCCGACTGTCGTCGTACCTGGAAGAGAGCCCGGCCTTCTCAAGACCACCTCCAGATATCGGTGACAGACGGACCACCACCGGACCCCTGCTTCCCGCTATCGTCTCTGGCAGAGGGTATGGCTGTCCACTCGGGATCTGCCCCTCTGAGTGGAGTCCCGTAAACTTTCCCACCATTTTTATAGGCCCCTTCCCCATCTCTAAAATCCTTAGCCCCGCTGCTGTTCGTCTTCTGCACCCTCCATATACAGTGGGGCAAAAAGCATTTAGTCAACCACCAATTGTGCAAGTTCTCCCACTTAAAAAGATCATCATGGGTACACTATGACAGACGAAATGAGATGTTTTTTCTCCAGAAAATCACATTGTAGGATTTAAAAAGAATGTATTTGCAAATTATGGTGGAAAATAAGTATTTGGTCACCTACAAACAAGCAAGATGTCTGGCTCTCACAGACCTGTAAATTCTTCTTTAAGAGGCTCCTCTGTCCTCCCCTCGTTACCTGTATTAATGGCACCTGTTTGAACTTGTTATCAGTATAAAAGACACCTGTCCACAACCTCAAACAGTCACACTCCAAACTCCACTATGGCCAAGACAAAAGAGCTGTCAAAGGACACCAGAAACAAAATTGTAGACCTGCACCAGGCTGCGAAGACTGAATCTGCAATAGGTAAGCAGCTTGGTTTGAATAAATCAACTGTGGGAGCAATTATTAGGAAATCGAAGACATACAAGACCACTGATAATCTTCCTCGATCTGGGGCTCCACGCAAGATCTTTTATTTATTTATTTTTTATTTCACCTTTATTTAACCAGGTAGGCAAGTTGAGAACAAGTTCTCATTTACAATTGCGACCTGGCCAATATAAAGCAAAGCAGTTTGACACATACAATGACACAGAGTTACACATGGAGTAAAACAAACATACAGTCAATAATACAGTATAAACAAGTCTATATACGATGTGAGCAAATGAGGTGAGATAAGGGAGGTAAAGGCAAAAAAAGGCCATGGTGGCAAAGTAAATACAATGTAGCAAGTAAAACACTGGAATGGTAGATTTGCAATGGAAGAATGTGCAAAGTAGAAATAAAAATAATGGGGTGCAAAGGAGCAAAATAAATAAATCTCACCCCGTGGGGTCAAAATGATCACAAGAACGGTGAGCAAAAATCCCAGAACCACACGGGGGGGCCTAGTGAATGACCTACAGAGAGCTGGGACCAAATTAACAAAGCCTACCATCAGTAACACACTACACCACGCCAGGGACTCAAATCCTGCAGTGCCAGACGTGTCCCCCTGCTTAAGCCACTACATGTCCAGGCCCGTCTGAAGTTTGCTAGAGAGCATTTGCATGTTCCAGAAGAAGATTGGGAGAATATCATATGGTCAGATGAAACCAAAATATAACTTTTTGGTAAAAACTCAACTTGTCGTGTTTGGAGGACAAAGAATGCTGAGTTGTATCCAAAGAACACCATACCTACTGTGAAGAATGGGGGTGGAAACATCATGCTTTGGGGCTGTTTTTCTGCAAAGGGACCAGGACGACTGATCCGTGTAAAGGAAAGAATGAATGGGGCCATGTATCGTGAAATTTTGAGTGAAAACCTCCTTCCATCAGCAAGGGCATTGAAGATGAAACGTGGCTGGGTGTTTCAGCATGAAAATTATCCCAAACACACCGCCCGGGCAACGAAGGAGAGGCTTCGTAAGAAGCATTTCAAGGTCCTGGAGTGGCCTAGCCAGTCTCCAGATCTCAACCCCATCGAAGATCTTTGGAGGGGAGTTGAAAGTCTGTGTTGCCCAGCAACAGCCCCAAAACATCACTGCTCTAGAGGAGATCTGCATGGAGGAATGGGCCAAAATACCAGCAACAGTGTGTGAAAACCTTGTGAAGACTTACAGAAAACGTTTGACCTCTGTCATTGCCAACAAAGGGTATATAACAAAGTATTGAGATAAACTTTTGTTATTGACCAAATACTTATTTTCCACCATAATTTGCAAATAAATCCATTAAAAATCCTTCAATGTGATTTTCTGTGATTTTGTTTCCCCTTTTTGTCTGTCATAGTTGAAGTGTACCTATGATGAAAATTACAGGCCTCTCTCATCTTTTTAAGTGGGAGAACTTGCACAATTGGTGGCTGACTAAATACTTTTTTGCCCCACTGTACATCCCACTTTTTATGTGTCTAGGAATTAAACATCTGTCTCATAGCCCTTTGTCTTGTGTCTCCAGGCCCGCCCCTCCCCCCCAACCAATCGACGGCCAAACCTGCATACAGGCGCCTCCTGAATGTTCGACCTTGAGCAGGGGATTCCAGTACCTGGTTGACAGGGAGGGTTATGGCCCGGAGGAGAGTTGCAGGGTTACCACTAGGAACATCCTGGACCCAGTTCCGGCCCCCCTGGTCAACAAGCTATGTGCCCGGTTAGGACTCCAGGTTGAGCCACGGAACGATGAGAGAAGAGAGAGCGAGAGAGTGAGAGGGAGGGGAGAGAGAGGGATAGAAAGAGGGAAAGAACCAGGAGGAGGATGGGGATGGGGGTACTGTCACACCCTGATCTGTTTCACCTGTCTTATGCCTGTCTCCACCCCCCACCAGGTGTCTCCCATTTTTACCCATTATCTCCTGTGTACTTATACCTGCATTTTCTGTTTGTCTGTGCCAGTTTGTCTTGCCTTGTCTTACCAGCGTGTTTCCCGTTTCTCCTGCGCTCAAGTTTGTTTTTCTAGTCTTCCCAGATCTGACCTATCTGCCTGTCTTGACCCTGAGCCTGCCTGCCGGTCTGTCCCTGTTTGACCGTGCTTTGGGTTAGGAACCTCTGTCTGCCCTCGACCTGCCCTTTGCTTGCCCATTTGTATAATAAATAGTATTGGGTCATATCCTGAGTCGTGATATATTGCACACAGAGTGAGTCGATATTTCATTGGGGGCAAGAGTAAAGAATCTAGACTAGCTGTCCGCATAATCACTTGACATGGTAACAGCGAGAGATCAATTGATCTGCTGGTCTATCCTTGTGGGTTTTTCGTTGCAATGCAGCTCAGTTTAGGCCATAGGTGCATGTAATTTCCCATTTGTAGCGTTTTAAGAAATCCAGCGATAACCTCAGGAGCATGTTGGGTTCTGCCTGTTTGTTGCAATCGAGCCACTGTGTCTGCTACCACTCCCCCACCACAGCCATGTCAATCTTGGAGGATTTATACTTAATGCTGCCTATTTTTGTTATTCCCTTTCCCTCCTTCTTTTGTCCTCCCTCTCACGCTTCTCTGTCTTCTCTGTATGTCTCCTTTGTTCTCTTACTCTGTGAAAAACTTGTCTCAGTTTCTGTCTTTTTAGTTTCTGTCTTTGAAACACTTTCTGTCTCAATTTGAGACGAAATGCATTCAATCAGACTGGTCTGCATGCCAACAGACTGTTACCATGCTGAGCTATAGCCTGGGTATCATCTTGGGGAGCTAACACAAGTCTTCAGGACTCAAGCAAGGTTTTTCATCATGCAAGCATAGTTCACTGAACTGAGAACATCAGAACTGAGAATGATCTTTATTTCCATCTCACCATTCAGCCAGCGGGAGTCGTGTTGCTCAGTTCTAATGGGGTGATGCTGTCCCAACGTACGGAAGATGGCAAAATCCCGCCCCATGAAGTTGGTTTTAGAAGATTTTTTAGAAAGGCAGGGCAGGATGGATATAGGTCTATAACAGTTTGGGTCTAGAGTGTCTCCCCCTTTGAAGAGGGGTATGACCGCAGCAGTTTTCCAATCTTTGGGGATCTCAGACGATACGAAAAAGAGGTTGAATAGGCGAGTAATAGGGGTTGCAACAATTTTGGCAGATAATTTTAGAAAGAGAGGGACCAGAAATACATACAGACACATACAAACATACAGTGGGGCAAAAAAGTATTTAGTCAGCCACCAATTGTGCATGTTCTCCCACTTAAAAAGATGAGAGAGGCCTGTAATTTTCATCATAGGTACACTTCAACTATGACAGACAAAATGAGAAAAAAAAATCCAGAAAATCACATTGTAGGATTTTTTATGAATGTATTTGCAAATTATGGTGGAAAATAAGTATTATTGAAACGTTCTACTGACATCAATGTTGTGTTGATGTACTCACATCAATGTTGTGTTGATGTACTCACATCAATGTTGTGTTGATGTACTGACATCAATGTTGTGTTGATGTACTCACATGAATGTTGTGTTGATGTACTCACATCAATGTTGTGTTGATGTACTCACATCAATGTTGTGTTGATGTACTGACATCAATGTTATGTTGATGTACTGACATCAATGTTATGTTGATGTACTGACATCAATGTTATGTTGATGTACTCACATCAATGTTGTGTTGATGTACTCACATCAATGTTGTGTTGATGTACTCACATCAATGTTGTGTTGATGTACTCACATCAATGTTGTGTTGATGTACTCACATCAATGTTGTGTTGATGTACTCACATCAATGTTGCACTTACGTCAAAGTTGTACTGAATTCATTGTTGTACAGGGATCAATGTTGTTCAGCTCAGCTATCAATGGGTTATATCAAAGTTTGTGAGGAAACTGGATTCTAGGCAATATTATTCAATTGTGGCAGAGGCCTCAGCCTGCAAACGATTTGATGAAGAAACGGCATCTTAACCACTCATTATAGAAACAATCAAAGCTACCAGGGGAAAGTCATATTTACGTCACGCTGGTGTGTGTGTGTGTGTGTGTGTGTGGGTGGGTGGGTGGGTGGGGGGCATACTCAGTGCATGCTACAGTCAATACCACTGGTGTATACTACTATAGTTTAATGACTTCACTCTTCTATTTGCCGATTAGTCAAACATCTGGACAGGACATGAACATATGCTGGCCTCTGGCCTCAAACCACAATTACACCGAGGAGAAAGATGGAGAGAGTAAAAGAGAGAGAGAAAAAGAGAGGGATAGGAAGAGAGAGGTATATTGAAGAGAGAGAAGGAAATTATAGATAGTGATAGGCGTTTGACTTTAAAAGCTTTTTATTAAAACCATTCAATGGAAAAGAGCCTTATAATATTGAATAAGAGGAAAGAGAGAGGGAAAAGAGAGAGAGGGAAGAGAGGGAAGAGAGGGAAGAGAGAGGGAAAAGAGAGAGGGAAGAGAGGGAAGAGAGAGGGAAAAGAGAGAGGGAAGAGAGAGAGAGGGAAGAGAGAGGGAAAAGAGAGAGGGAAGAGAGAGGGAAAAGAGAGAGGGAAGAGAGATGGGAAAGAGAGGGAGGAGAGGGAAGAGAGAGGGAAAAGAGAGAGGGAAAAGAGAGAGGGAAGAGAGAGGGAAAAGAGAGAGAGAAAAGAGAGAGGGAAGAGAGAGAGGGAAGAGAGAGAGGGAAGAGAGAGAGGGAAGAGAGAGTGAAAAGAGAGAGGGGAGAGAGGGAAGAGAGGGAAGAGAGAGGGAAAAGAGAGAGGGGAGAGAGGGAAGAGAGGGAAGAGAGAGGGAAAAGAGAGAGGGAAGAGAGGGAAGAGAGAGAGGGAAGAGAGTGAGCGGGAAAAGAGAGAGGGAAGAGAGAGAGGGAAGAGAGGAAAGAGAGAGGGAAGAGAGAGAGGGAAGAGAGGAAAGAGAGAGTGAAAAGAGAGAGGGAAGAGAGGGAAAAGAGAGAGGTAAAAGAGAGAGGGAAGAGAGGGAAGAGAGAGAGGGAAAAGAGAGAGGGAAGAGAGAGGGAAAAGAGAGAGAGAAAAGAAAGAGGGAAGAGAGAGAGGGAAAAGAGAGAGGGAAAAGAGAGAGGGAAGAGAGAGAGGGAAGAGAGAGAGGGAAGAGAGAGGGAAAAGTGAGAGGGAAGAGAGAGGGAAAAGAGAGAGGGGAGAGAGGGAAGAGAGGGAAGAGATAGGGAAAAGAGAGAGGGAAGAGAGGGAAGAGAGAGAGGGAAGAGAGAGAGAGGAAAAGAGAGAGGGAAGAGAGAGAGGAGAGGAAAGAGAGAGGAAAAGAGAGAGGGAAGAGAGAGGGAAAAGAGAGGGGAAGAGAGAGGGAAAAGAGAGAGGGAAGAGAGAGGGAAAAGAGAGAGGAAGAGAGAGGGAAAAGAGAGAGAGAAAAGAGAGAGAGGAAGAAGAGGGAAGAGAGAGGGAAAAGAGAGACGGAAGAGAGGGAAGAGAGGGAAGAGAGAGGGAAAAGAGAGAGGGAAGAGAGGGAAGAGAGAGAGAGGAAGAGAGAGAGAGGGAAAAGAGAGGAAAGAGAGAGGGGAAGAGAGGGAAAGAGAGGGAAAAGAGAGAGGAAGAGAGGGAAGAGAGAGGGAAAAGAGAGAGGGAAAGAGAGAGGGAAAAGAGAGTGAAGAGAGAGGGAAAAGAGAGGGAAGAGAGAGGGAAAAGAGAGAGGGAAGAGAGGGAAGAGAGAGGGAAAAGAGAGAGGGAAGAGAGGGAAGAGAGAGGGAAGAGAGGGAAGAGAGAGGGAAAAGAGAGAGGGAAGAGAGGGAAGAGAGAGGGAAAAGAGAGCGGGAAGAGAGGGAAGAGAAAGGGAAAAGAGAGAGGGAAGAGAGAGAGGGAAGAGAGGGAAGAGAGAGGGAAAAGAGAGGGAAGAGAGAGAGGGAAAAGAGAGAGGGAAGAGAGGGAAGAGAGGGAAGAGAGAGGAAAAGAGAGAGGGAAGAGGGGAAGAGAGAGGGAAAGAGAGAGGGGAAGAAGAGAGGGAAAAGAGAGAGGAAAAGAGAGGGGAAGAGAGGAAGAGAGGGAAGAGAGAGAGGGAAGTTAGAGGGAAAAGAGAGAGGGAAGAGAGGGAAGAGAAAGGGAAAAGAGAGAGGGAAGAGAGGAAGAGAGAGAGGGAAGAGAGGGAACAGAGAGGGAAGAGAGAGGGAAAAGAGAGAGGGAAGAGAGGGAAGAGAGAGGGAAAAGAGAGAGGGAAGAGAGGGAAGAGAGAGGGAAAAGAGAGACGGAAGAGAGAGAAGGAGAGAGGGAAAAGAGAGAGGGAAGAGAGGGAAGAGAGAGGGAAAAGAGAGAGAGAAAAGAAAGAGGGAAGAGAGAGAGGGAAAAGAGAGAGGGAAGAGAGAGAGGGAAAAGAGAGAGGGAAGAGAGAGGGAAAAGAGAGGGGAGAGAGGGAAGAGAGGGAAGAGAGAGGGGAAAAGAGAGAGGAAGAGAGGGAAGAGAGAGAGGAAGAGAGGAGAGAGAGGGAAAAGAGAGAGAGAGGAAGAGAGAGGAAGAGAGGGAAGAGAGGAAAGAGAGAGGAAAAGAGAGAGGGAAGAGAGGGAAGAGAGAGGGAAAAGAGAGAGGGAAGAGAGAGGGAAAAGAGGGAAGAGAGGGAAGAGAGAGGGAAAAGAGAGGGAAGAGAGGGAGAAAAGAGAGAAGAGAAAAGAGAGAGAGAGAAGAGAGAGGGAAGAGAGAGGAAGAGAGAGGGGGAAAAGAGAGAGAGGAAGAGAGGGAAGAGAGAGAGGGAAAAGAGAGAGGAAGAGAGGGAAGAGAGAGGGAAAAGAGAGAGGGAAGAGAAGGAAGAGAGGGAAGAGAGAGGGAAAAGAGAGAGGGAAGAGAGAGGGAAAAGAGAGTGAAGAGAGAGGGAAAAGAGAGAGAGAAGAGAGAGGGAAAAGAGAGAGGGAAGAGAGGGAAGAGAGAGGGAAAAGAGAGAGGGAAGAGAGGGAAGAGAGAGGGAAGAGAGGGAAGAGAGAGGGAAAAGAGAGAGGGAAGAGAGGGAAGAGAGAGGGAAAAGAGAGCGGGAAGAGAGGGAAGAGAAAGGGGAAAAGAGAGAGGGAAGAGAGGGAAGAGAGAGAGGGAAGAGAGGGAAGAGAGAGGGAAAAGAGAGGGAAGAGAGAGAGGGAAAGAGAGAGGAAGAGAGAGAGGAAGAGAGGGAAGAGAGAGGAAAAAAGAGAGAGGGAAGAGGGGGAAGAGAGAGGGAAAAGAGAGAGGGAAGAGAGAAGGGAAGAGAGAGGGAAAAGAGAGAGGGAAGAGAGGGAAGAGAGGGAAGAGAGAGAGGGAAGTTAGAGGGAAAAGAGAGAGGGAAGAGAGGGAAGAGAAAGGGAAAAGAGAGAGGGAAGAGAGGAAGAGAGAGAGGGAAGAGAGGGAACAGAGAGGGAAGAGAGAGGGAAAAGAGAGAGGGAAGAGAGGGAAGAGAGAGGGAAAAGAGAGAGGGAAGCGAGGGAAGAGAGACGGTGGAGAGGGAAGAGAGAGGGAAGAGAGAGGGAAAAGAGAGACGGAAGAGAGGGAAGAGAGAGAGGGAAAAGAGAGAGGGAAGAGAGGGAAGAGAGAGGGAAAAGAGAGAGGGAAGAGAAGGAAGAGAGGGAAGAGAGAGGGAAAAGAGAGAGGGAAGAGAGAGGGAAAAGAGAGTGAAGAGAGAGGGAAAAGAGAGAGGGAAGAGAGAGGGAAAAGAGAGAGGGAAGAGAGGGAAGAGAGAGGGAAAAGAGAGAGGGAAGAGAGGGAAGAGAGAGGGAAGAGAGGGAAGAGAGAGGGAAAAGAGAGAGGGAAGAGAGGGAAGAGAGAGGGAAAAGAGAGCGGGAAGAGAGGGAAGAGAAAGGGAAAAGAGAGAGGGAAGAGAGAGAGGGAAGAGAGGGAAGAGAGAGGGAAAAGAGAGGGAAGAGAGAGAGGGAAAAGAGAGAGAGAGGGAAAGAGAGGGAAGAGAGGGAAGAGAGGGAAGAGAGGGAAGAGGGGGAGAGAGAGGAAAAGAGAGAGGGAAGAGAGAGGGAAGAGAGAGGGAAAAGAGAGAGGGAAGAGAGGGAAGAGAGGGAAGAGAGAGAGGAGGGAAGTTAGAGGGAAAAGAGAGAGGGAAGAGAGGGAAGAGAAAGGGAAAAGAGAGAGGGAAGAGAGGAAGAGAGAGAGGGAAGAGAGGGAACAGAGAGGGAAGAGAGAGGGGAAAGAGAGAGGGGAAGAGAGGGAAGAGAGAGGGAAAAGAGAGAGGGAAGAGAGGGAAGAGAGAGGGAAAAGAGAGACAGAAGAGAGAGAAGAGAGAGAGGGAAAGAGAGAGGGAAGAGAGGGAAGAGAGAGGGAAAAGAGAGAGAGAAAAGAAAGAGGGAAGAGAGAGAGGGAAAAGAGAGAGGGAAGAGAGAGAGGGAAAAGAGAGAGGGAAGAGAGAGGGAAAAGAGAGAGGGGAGAGAGGGAAGAGAGGGAAGAGAGAGGGAAAAGAGAGAGGGAAGAGAGGGAAGAGAGAGGGAAAAGAGAGAGGGAAGAGAGAGGGAAAAGAGAGAGGGAAGAGAGAGGGAAAAGAGAGGGAAGAGAGAGGGAAAAGAGAGAGAGAAAAGAGAGAGAGAAAAGAGAGAGGGAAGAGAGAGGGAAGAGAGAGGGAAAAGAGAGAGGAAGAGAGGAGGGAAGAGAGAGAGGGAAAAGAGAGAGGGAAGAGAGGGAAGAGAGAGGGAAAAGAGAGAGGGAAGAGAAGGAAGAGAGGGAAAAGAGAGAGGGAAGAGAGAGGGAAAAGAGAGTGAAGAGAGAGGGAAAAGAGAGAGAGAAGAGAGGGAAGAGAGAGGGAAAAGAGAGAGGGAAGAGAGGGAAGAGAGAGGGAAGAGAGGGAAGAGAGAGGGAAAAGAGAGAGGGAAGAGAGGGAAGAGAGAGGGAAGAGAGGGAAGAGAGAGGGAAAAGAGAGAGGGAAGAGAGGGAAGAGAGAGGGAAAAGAGAGCGGGAAGAGAGGGAAGAGAAAGGGAAAAGAGAGAGGGAAGAGAGGGAAGAGAGAGAGGGAAGAGAGGGAAGAGAGAGGGAAAAGAGAGGGAAGAGAGAGAGGGAAAAGAGAGAGGGAAGAGAGGGAAGAGAGGGAAGAGAGAGGGAAAAGAGAGAGGGAAGAGGGGGAAGAGAGAGGGAAAAGAGAGAGGGAAGAGAGAGGGAAGAGAGAGGGAAAAGAGAGAGGGAAGAGAGGGAAGAGAGGGAAGAGAGAGAGGGAAGTTAGAGGGAAAAGAGAGAGGGAAGAGAGGGAAGAGAAAGGGAAAAGAGAGAGGGAAGAGAGGAAGAGAGAGAGGGAAGAGAGGGAACAGAGAGGGAAGAGAGAGGGAAAAGAGAGAGGGAAGAGAGGGAAGAGAGAGGGAAAAGAGAGAGGGAAGCGAGGGAAGAGAGACGGTGGAGAGGGAAGAGAGAGGGAAGAGAGAGGGAAAAGAGAGACGGAAGAGAGGGAAGAGAGAGAGGAAAAGAGAGAGGGAAGAGAGGGAAGAGAGAGGGAAAAGAGAGAGGGAAGAGAAGGAAGAGAGGGAAGAGAGAGGGAAAAGAGAGAGGGAAGAGAGAGGGAAAAGAGAGTGAAGAGAGAGGGAAAAGAGAGAGGAAGAGAGAGGGAAAAGAGAGAGGGAAGAGAGGGAAGAGAGAGGAAAAGAGGGAGGGAAGAGAGGGAAGAGAGAGGGAAGAGAGGGAAGAGAGAGGGAAAAGAGAGAGAGGAAGAGAGGGAAGAGAGAGGGAAAAGAGAGCGGGAAGAGAGGGAAGAGAAAGGGAAAAGAGAGAGGGAAGAGAGAGAGGGAAGAGAGGGAAGAGAGAGGGAAAAGAGAGGGAAGAGAGAGAGGGAAAAGAGAGAGGGAAGAGAGGGAAGAGAGGGAAGAGAGGGAAGAGAGGGAAGAGGGGGAAGAGAGAGGGAAAAGAGAGAGGGAAGAGAGAGGGAAGAGAGAGGGAAAAGAGAGAGGGAAGAGAGGGAAGAGAGGGAAGAGAGAGAGGGAAGTTAGAGGGAAAAGAGAGAGGGAAGAGAGGGAAGAGAAAGGGAAAAGAGAGAGGGAAGAGAGGAAGAGAGAGAGGGAAGAGAGGGAACAGAGAGGGAAGAGAGAGGGAAAAGAGAGAGGGAAGAGAGGGAAGAGAGAGGGAAAAGAGAGAGGGAAGAGAGGGAAGAGAGAGGGAAAAGAGAGACGGAAGAGAGAGAAGAGAGAGAGGGAAAAGAGAGAGGGAAGAGAGGGAAGAGAGAGGGAAAAGAGAGAGAGAAAAGAAAGAGGGAAGAGAGAGAGGGAAAAGAGAGAGGGAAGAGAGAGAGGGAAAAGAGAGAGGGAAGAGAGAGGGAAAAGAGAGAGGGGAGAGAGGGAAGAGAGGGAAGAGAGAGGGAAAAGAGAGAGGGAAGAGAGGGAAGAGAGAGGGAAAAGAGAGAGGGAAGAGAGAGGGAAAAGAGAGAGGGAAGAGAGAGGGAAAAGAGAGGGAAGAGAGAGGGAAAAGAGAGAGAGAAAAGAGAGAGAGAAAAGAGAGAGGGAAGAGAGAGGGAAGAGAGAGGGAAAAGAGAGACGGAAGAGAGGGAAGAGAGAGAGGGAAAAGAGAGAGGGAAGAGAGGGAAGAGAGAGGGAAAAGAGAGAGGGAAGAGAAGGAAGAGAGGGAAGAGAGAGGGAAAAGAGAGAGGGAAGAGAGAGGGAAAAGAGAGTGAAGAGAGAGGGAAAAGAGAGAGAGAAGAGATGGAAGAGAGAGGGAAAAGAGAGAGGGAAGAGAGGGAAGAGAGAGGGAAGAGAGGGAAGAGAGAGGGAAAAGAGAGAGGGAAGAGAGGGAAGAGAGAGGGAAAAGAGAGCGGGAAGAGAGGGAAGAGAAAGGGAAAAGAGAGAGGGAAGAGAGGGAAGAGAGAGAGGGAAGAGAGGGAAGAGAGAGGGAAAAGAGAGGGAAGAGAGAGAGGGAAAAGAGAGAGGGAAGAGAGGGAAGAGAGGGAAGAGAGAGAGGGAAGAGAGAGAGAGGGAAAAGAGAGAGGGAAGAGAGAGAGGGAAGAGAGGAAAGAGAGAGTGAAAAGAGAGAGGGAAGAGAGGGAAGAGAGAGGGAAAAGAGAGAGGGAAGAGAGAGGGAAAAGAGAGAGGGAAGAGAGAGGGAAAAGAGAGGGAAGAGAGAGGGAAAAGAGAGAGAGAAAAGAGAGAGAGAAAAGAGAGAGGGAAGAGAGAGGGAAGAGAGAGGGAAAAGAGAGACGGAAGAGAGGGAAGAGAGAGAGGGAAAAGAGAGAGGGAAGAGAGGGAAGAGAGAGGGAAAAGAGAGAGGGAAGAGAAGGAAGAGAGGGAAGAGAGAGGGAAAAGAGAGAGGGAAGAGAGAGGGAAAAGAGAGTGAAGAGAGAGGGAAAAGAGAGAGAGAAGAGAGGGAAGAGAGAGGGAAAAGAGAGAGGGAAGAGAGGGAAGAGAGAGGGAAGAGAGGGAAGAGAGAGGGAAAAGAGAGAGGGAAGAGAGGGAAGAGAGAGGGAAAAGAGAGCGGGAAGAGAGGGAAGAGAAAGGGAAAGAGAGAGGGAAGAGAGGGAAGAGAGAGAGGGAAGAGAGGGAAGAGAGAGGGAAAAGAGAGGGAAGAGAGAGAGGGAAAAGAGAGAGGGAAGAGAGGGAAGAGAGGGAAGAGAGAGGGAAAAGAGAGAGGGAAGAGGGGGAAGAGAGAGGGAAAAGAGAGAGGGAAGAGAGAGGGAAGAGAGAGGGAAAGAGAGAGGGAAGAGAGGGAAGAGAGGGAAGAGAGAGAGGGAAGTTAGAGGGAAAAGAGAGAGGGAAGAGAGGGAAGAGAAAGGGAAAAGAGAGAGGGAAGAGAGGAAGAGAGAGAGGGAAGAGAGGGAACAGAGAGGGAAGAGAGAGGGAAAAGAGAGAGGGAAGAGAGGGAAGAGAGAGGGAAAAGAGAGAGGGAAGCGAGGGAAGAGAGACGGTGGAGAGGGAAGAGAGAGAGAAATGTAAGAGAAAAGAGAGAGAGGGAAGTGAGGGAATAGAAAGGGAAAATAGAGAGGGAAGAGAGGGAAGAGAGAGAGGGAAGAGGGAAGAGAGGGGGAAAGAGAGGGAAAGAGAGGGAAGAGAAGAAAAGAGAGATAAAGAAAGCATTTGTGTGTCTACTTACGAATACATCCATGAGCATGTGTTCCAGAGT
The DNA here is from genome assembly GCF_021184085.1 of Oncorhynchus gorbuscha. NCBI lineage: Eukaryota > Metazoa > Chordata > Actinopteri > Salmoniformes > Salmonidae > Oncorhynchus > Oncorhynchus gorbuscha. The sequence goes on along the minus strand of NC_060173.1, from coordinate 33,355,752 downwards.
GACCTCTAGGTCCTCCAGTCGTGCTACCAGTGTCATTGTTCTTCTGATTTAGAACCTTTAGAACCCGTCCAGGACAGCTTAGAACACTCCGGTATAACTTTTATACACAACTCTGTTTCCTTCGATCATTCGTGTGGCATTCAGAACGTTCACATACCACACAGAGAAAACACAATGATCTCAAGGAATGTGGAATGTCATGTATGTCATTCACAGAGTGCCTTCATAAAACACACAGAGCTAATGTTCAGCAGTCACACCAATTGTATCTGTATCCAAAGAGTAAGTCCTTAAGAAGCAAAGTTCTCCAGAGCCATATCCACCAATCAGCTCTATCTCCAACGAAGAGGTGTCTCCATATGGTCCATATGAGTCACTGTCAACCACCAGACCAGAATTTCTCCATGGAACTATAGCTCTGTATTCCTCTCTGAGAACAGATCCTCTGAGAACTGAGCACTGGTCAGACTGGCTGACTGGCATAAAGAGGGCAGAAGGTGGGACTCCGAACTGCAGGGAGCAGACGGAGAGGAAGATGAGGAAGAAGATAAGGAGGAGAGGAGCATGAGACTGTATGAGACACAGATAATCACAGAGGCAGCTAAAATGTGATTCTCTCTTGGTCAGCCTCCTTTTCTTCTCTTTCTCTTTCTGTCTCTCCTTCCCGTTTTTGTCTCTCATATCTTTCTCACTCAAAATGATGATGAGTCTCTCTCTCTCTTTATTTCCCTCCCTCTCTGCCTGTGCCCTTTCAGGGTCTCGGTCCACACTGGAGGTCTTTGTGCAGAGTGTGCGCCTGGAGCAGTTGATGCCCATACAGGGTGCTCTTGGCTGGGGTGAGATCCCTTCACACGGGGTCTCTATCAATAGGTCTTTGTGGCTCCTCATTAAGGCCTGGACACCACCGCTCACAGAGAAACACCAGACAAATACAGACGGCTGAGTCTCTGTGTGGGTGTGTGTGCTGTGTGTGTGTGTGCTGGGTCTGACTGAAGCCTTATGTAACATGGGGATAGATGGAGGAAGTTGGTAGAGGAGAGGATGGGTAGTGATTGCGAGCAGTGGAGGAGAGGATAAGCGAGAGAGGCAGGGGTTGGAAAGAGGATTAAAATGGAATAGGCCCGAAGGAGAAGAAAAGGAGGGGGTGAAGGAGAGGAAATTGGAAATCGGAGACGTCACCATGGGTTGTTTTTGTTTTTGGGGGGCGGGCCCACTGGAATGTCATGTACCCGATTCTCACTCTGCCTTTAACCAACTCTGATCTAAAAACAGAGAGACAGAGTGAGTCAGAGGGATGGGGGAAGAGAGAGGGAGAGATTAGGGGATGTGAGCTAAACAGAGAGACAGAGTGAGTCAGAGGGACGGGGAGAAGAGAGAGGGAGAGATTAGGGGATGTGAGCTAAACAGAGAGACAGGGTGAGTCAGAGGGACGGGGAGAAGAGAGAGGGAGAGATAGGGGGATGTGAGGTAAACAGAGAGACAGAGTGAGTGAGAGGGACGGGGGAAGAGAGAGGAGAGAGAGGGGGATGTGGGTGTATGTGGGGTAAACAGAGAGACAGAGTGAGTCAGAGGGATGGGAAAGAGAGAGGGAGAGATAGGGGGATGTGAGGTAAACAGAGAGACAGAGTGAGTCAGAGGGACGGGGAGAAGAGAGAGGGAGAGATAGGGGGATGTGAGGTAAACAGAGAGACAGAGTGAGTGAGAGGGACGGGGAGAAGAGAGAGGGAGAGATAGGGGGATGTGAGGTAAACAGAGAGACAGAGTGAGTCAGAGGGACTGGGGGAAGAGAGAGGGAGAGATAGGGGGATGTGGGGTAAACAGAGAGACAGAGTGAGTCAGAGGGACGGGGAGAAGAGAGAGGGAGAGATAGGGGGATGTGGGGTAAACAGAGAGAGAGTGAGTCAGAGGGACGGGGAGAAGAGAGAGGGAGAGATAGGGGATGTGGGGTAAACAGAGAGACAGAGTGAGTCAGAGGGACGGAGGGAAGAGAGAGGGAGATATAGGGGATGTGGGGTAAACAGAGAGACAGAGTGAGTCAGAGGGACGGGGAGAAGAGAGAGGGAGAGATTATGGGATGTGGGGTAAACAGAGAGACAGAGTGAGTCAGAGGGACGGGGGAAGAGAGAGGGGAGAGATAGGGGGATGTGAGGTAAACAGAGAGACAGAGTGAGTCAGAGGGACTGGGGGAAGAGAGAGGGAGAGATAGGGGGATGTGAGGTAAACAGAGAGACAGAGTGAGTCAGAGGGACGGGGAAGAGAGAGGGAGAGATAGGGGGATATGAGGTAAACAGAGAGACAGAGTGAGTCAGAGGGACGGGGGAAGAGAGAGGGAGAGATAGGGGGATGTGAGGTAAACAGAGAGACAGAGTGAGTCAGAGGGACGGGGAGAAGAGAGAGGGAGAGATTAGGGGATGTGGGGTAAACAGAGAGACAGAGTGAGTCAGAGGGACGGGGAGAAGAGAGAGGGAGAGATTATGGGATGTGGGGTAAACAGAGAGACAGAGTGAGTCAGAGGGACGGGGGAAGAGAGAGGGAGAGATAGGGGAATGTGGGGTAATCAGAGAGACAGAGTGAGTCAGAGGGACGGGAGAAGAGAGAGGGAGAGATAGGGGGATGTGGGGTAAACAGAGAGACAGAGTGAGTCAGAGGGACGGGGAGAAGAGAGAGGGAGAGATAGGGGATGTGGGTGTATGTGCGGTAATCAGAGAGACAGAGTGAGTCAGAGGGACGGGGAGAAGAGAGAGGGAGAGATAGGGGGATGTGGGTGTATGTGGGGTAAACAGAGAGACAGAGTGAGTCAGAGGGACGGGGAGAAGAGAGAGGGAGAGATAGGGGGATGTGGGTGTATGTGGGGTAAACAGAGAGACAGAGTGAGTCAGAGAGACAGAGTGAGTCAGAGGGACGGGGAGAAGAGAGAGGGAGAGATAGGGGATGTGGGTGTATGTGGGGTAAACAGAGAGACAGAGTGAGTCAGAGGGACGGGGAGAAGAGAGAGGGAGAGATAGGGGGATGTGAGGTAAACAGAGAGACAGAGTGAGTCAGAGGGACGGGGAGAAGAGAGAGGGAGAGATGGGTGTATGTGGGGTAAACAGAGAGACAGAGTGAGTCAGAGGGACGGGGAGAAGAGAGAGGGAGAGATAGGGGGATGTGAGGTAAACAGAGAGACAGAGTGAGTCAGAGGGACGGGGAGAAGAGAGAGGGAGAGATAGGGGGATGTGGGGTAAACAGAGAGACAGAGTGAGTCAGAGGGACGGGGAGAAGAGAGAGGGAGAGATAGGGGGATGTGGGTGTATGTGGGGTAATCAGAGAGACAGAGTGAGTCAGAGGGACGGGGAGAAGAGAGAGGGAGAGATAGGGGGATGTGGGTGTATGTGGGGTAAACAGAGAGACAGAGTGAGTCAGAGGGATGGGGAGAAGAGAGAGGGAGAGATAGGGGGATGGGGAGGTAAACAGAGAGACAGAGTGAGTCAGAGGGACGGGAGAAGAGAGAGGGAGAGATAGGGGGATGTGGGGTAAACAGAGAGACAGAGTGAGTCAGAGGGACGGGGAGAAGAGAGAGGGAGAGATAGGGGGATGTGGGGTAAACAGAGAGACAGAGTGAGTCAGAGGGACGGGGGAAGAGAGAGGGAGAGATAGGGGGATGTGGGGTAAACAGAGAGACAGAGTGAGTCAGAGGGACGGGGGAAGAGAGAGGGAGAGATAGGGGATGTGGGGTAAACAGAGAGACAGAGTGAGTCAGAGGGACGGGGAGAAGAGAGAGGGAGAGATAGGGGGATGTGGGTGTATGTGGGGTAAACAGAGAGACAGAGTGAGTCAGAGGGACGGGGAGAAGAGAGAGGGAGAGATAGGGGGATGTGGGGTAAACAGAGAGACAGAGTGAGTCAGAGGGACGGGGAGAAGAGAGAGGGAGAGATAGGGGGATGTGGGTGTATGTGGGGTAAACAGAGAGACAGACAGAGATGTTGTGATAAACAGCAGGCTGTGATTCTATCTGAGTCACAGTGAGACAGAGCTTATAACCCTGAGGTTTTACCAGGCCTATACACCACTCGGAGCAGAATGATATGCTGTCTGTCTTGTTTAGCAGCATGTCCACATGAAAATGATGTTAGTGTCCCGAACGGATAAATCCGTTACGACATGTGCTCATGGCACTGGCCCAACAGAGTTCACACTGGGGATGGAACAGGGCTGGAGTGGAAGAAAAGGTGGCTTGAACGCTGGACAACGACAAACAGCAAATATTGTAAAAGCTCATGTTTACTTCACAAATACAGTGCCTTGCAAAAGTGTTCATCCCCCTATGTTGTTGCATTACAACCTGTTGTTTAAATGGAAATTGATTTGGATTTCATGTAATGGAGATAAACAAAATAGTCCAAATTGGTGAAAAAAAACAACTTATTTCAAAAAATTCCAAACCATAAAAGAATGTGAAAGTGGTGCGTGATTCAACATGTATTCAACACTATGCTATGAAGCCCCTAAATCAGACCTGGAGCAACCAATTACCTTCAGAATCACACCATTATTTAAATAAAGTGCACCTGTGAGCAATCCAAGTGTCACATGATCTGTCACATGATCTCAGTATATAAACACCTGATCTGAAAGTCCCCAGAGTCTGCAACACCACCAAGCAAGTGGCACCATGAAGACCAAGGAGCTCGCCAAACAGGTCAGGGACAAAGTTGTGGAGAAGAACAGATCAGGGTTGGGTTATACAAAAATATCCCAAACTTTGAACATCCCACGCAGCACCATTGAAACCATTATACTTAAAAAAAAAAAAGATTATGGCACCGCAACAAACCTGCCAAGAGAGGGCCGCCCACCAAAACTCACAGACCAGGCAAGGAGGGAATTAATCAGAGGGAACAAAGAGACCAAAGATAACCTTGACGGAGCTGCAAAGCTCCACAGCGGAGATTGGAGAATCTGTCCATAGGACCACTTTAAGCCGTACACTCCACAGAGCTGGGCTTTACGGAAGAGTGGCCAGAAAAAAAAGCTATTGTTTAAAGAATAAAATAAGCAAACAGGTTTGGTGTTCACCAAAAGGCATGTGGGAGACTCCCCAAACACATGGCAGAAGGTAATCTGGTCAGATGAGACGAAAATTGAGCTTTTGGCCATCAAGGAAAACGCTATGTCTGGCGCAAACCCGACACCTCTCATTACCCCGAGAAAACCACCCACCATCCACAGTGAAGCATGGTGGTGGCAGCATCATGCTGTGGGGACGTTTTTCATCGGCAGGGACTGGGAAACCCTCGCAAGTTTTCTGCTTTTTTTTGTCTTATTTATTGTTTGTTTCACAATAAAAACATATTTTGCATCTTCAAGGTGTAGCATGTTGTGTAAATCAAATGATACAAACCCCCCCAAAAATCTATTTTAATTCCAGGTTGAGACAACAAAATCTGAAAAATGCCAAGGGGGTGAATTCTTTCTCAAGCCACTGTAGCAGGTGTTAAAACAACCCTCATCAGGATGAAAGGGGATTTACCAACCTCTACATTTGACGAGTCCCAATGTGCTACTACACAACTGCTAGATGATTACCGTGTCTGTAAGACATCACGAGTCAATTTCAAACAAATAAAACTGTTAGGAAACATGGCATTGAGATCTGAAAATAACATCTGTGTGTGTGGTCACATCATTAAGAGCACGGTCGTTAAGGGTTCTAGAAGTGGTTTATAACTCTGACCGCATGACCGCAACCACAGTCTACTCTGCTCAGACACTTCAACAATACAGCATGTCTGGCAACTTGATTGGTTACTTGATTTTACTTTCCAAGATCACTCTCTCCTCCTCTAATTCTTTACGGCTCCTCCGGGGCCATAGAGACTGATTGACAGTGAACCCTGACCCCTCTCCCTGTGTGATGTCAGAGGTCAGTGAGGCATCAGTCTGGGGTCAGGAGCACTGGGGTGTGAAACACTCTGTCAGCAGAAGCACGTGTGGATGGACGCGCGCACGCAAACACACACACACACACACACACACACACACACACACACACACACACACACACACACACACACACACACACACACACACACACACACACACACACACACACACACACACACACACACACACACACACACACACACATGGCTGCTGAGGGGAGTGCAGAAACACGGAGATCCATCAAGTCTTGTTCATCTCTCCCTCTACCACTCCTATACTGTACCTCCTACTCCTCATTCATCTCTCCCTCTACCACTCCTCTACCTCCTACTCCTCATTCATCTCTTGCTCTACCACTCCTATACTGTACCTCCTACTCCTCATTCATCTCTCCCTCTACCACTCCTCTACCTCCTTCTCCTCATTCATCTCTCCCTCTACCACTCCTATACTGTACCTCCTACTCCTCATTCATCTCTCCCTCTACCACTCCTCTACCTCCTTCTCCTCATTCATCTCTTGCTCTACCACTCCTATACTGTACCTCCTACTCCTCATTCATCTCTCCCTCTACCACTCCTCTACCTCCTTCTCCTCATTCATCTCTCCCTCTACCACTCCTCTACCTCCTTCTCCTCATTCATCTCTCCCTCTACCACTCCTATACTGTACCTCCTTCTCCTCATTCATCTCTCCCTCTACCACTCCTATACTGTACCTCCTACTCCTCATTCATCTCTCTCTCTACCACTCCTCTACCTCCTTCTCCTCATTCATCTCTTCCTCTACCACTCCTATACTGTACCTCCTACTCCTCATTCATCTCTTCCTCTACCACTCCTCTACCTCCTTCTCCTCATTCATCTCTCCCTCTACCACTCCTATACTGTACCTCCTACTCCTCATTCATCTCTTCCTCTACCACTCCTCTACCTCCTTCTCCTCATTCATCTCTCCCTCTACCACTCCTATACTGTACCTCCTTCTCCTCATTCATCTCTCCCTCTACCACTCCTATACTGTACCTCCTACTCCTCATTCATCTCTTCCTCTACCACTCCTATACTGTACCTCCTTCTCCTCATTCATCTCTCCCTCTACCACTCCTATACTGTACCTCCATCTTCTCATTCATCTCTCCCTCTACCACTCCTCTACCTCCTTCTCCTCATTCATCTCTCCCTCTACCACTCCTCTACCTCCTTCTCCTCATTCACCCCCCCTCTACCACTCCTATACCTCCTTTTCCTCATTCATCTCTCCCTCTACCACTCCTATACTGTACCTCCATCTTCTCATTCATCTCTCCCTCTACCACTCCTCTACCTCCTTCTCCTCATTCATCTCCCCCTCTACCACTCCTCTACCTCCTTCTCCTCATTCATCTCCCCCTCTACCACTCCTATACCTCCTTTTCCTCATTCATCTCTCCCTCTACCACTCCTATACTGTACCTCCATCTTCTCATTCATCTCTCCCTCTACCACTCCTCTACCTCCTTCTCCTCATTCATCTCCCCCTCTACCACTCCTCTACCTCCTTCTCCTCATTCATCTCTCCCTCTACCACTCCTCTACCTCCTTCTCCTCATTCATCTCTCAGTATACCACTCATATACTGTACCTCCTTCTCCTCATTCATCACGGCACACCATTAATAGCCCAGTTATACTCATCTACATGACACTACCATTACCCATATTCCTTAACATGGGGGAGTTGGGCATAAAATCTCTTGTTACACATGTAGGAAGTTGGCCTGCATGTGGAGAGTTGTAGCATTGAGTGGTTTATCAGCTGGTAGGTAAGCCAGGCAGGTTGGAGAAGAGTAAAGCCCCCTATAGCAGGAAGAACACACAACAACATGACCTGGGGTGACAAACACACATACTTGCGTCCACACATACTATACACACAAATACAGACACACACACTCTTTAGACCACCTAGGGAGACAGATGTAAAGTTCATGGTTTAATTCAGGTCTGTGTGGAATCCGCTGAGTGTGAGTGACAGTAGAGAGAAAGAGCACAGACATGCTCTACAGATTACACATGTAAGCATCACCTAGCATCCCTTACGTACACCTACAGCACACACAGTATATACTCAGACATTCACACTCAAATGTGGAAGAACATAAACCAAATATGAAGAGGTGTTCATATCAACAGAACACACAGACACTAAAGACTAAATGAATGGTTTATGCATCTTCACACAGCAGATCAATTCAAGTTTTTACACCTGGATCTCGCAGCTAGCGAGCTGCTATCCGAGTGACTGTTGCTTACGTCGGTTCCGGAGCAAACATCAATTATTCCCATTTTATTTTCTTGGATCACTGTAACTATATCTAGTTTGCCAATTGGATTTGTCCCCTCTACCACATGGAACCCCACTAATCTACGCACGAGGTGGCTAAAAACAGACTGCCAGCTTGCTACCGATGGCCCGGCTAGCTGTCTGAATCGCCGTAACCCAACCAACCTCACTACTCACACGACCCTTATGATCACTCGACTAAGCATGCCTCTCCTTAATGTCAATATGCCTTGTCCATTGCTGTTCTGGTTAGAGTTTATTGGCTTATTTCACTGTAGAGCCTCTAGGCCTGCTCATTATACCTTTCAGTTCCACCACCTACACATGCGATGACATCACCTGGTTTCAATTATGTTTCTAGAGACAATATCTCTCTCATCATCACTCAATGCCACGGTTTACCTCCACTGTATTCACATCCTACCATACCTTTGTCTGTACATTATACATTGAAGCTATTTTATCGCCCCCAGAAACCCCCTTTTACTCTCTGTTCCGGATGTCCTAGACGCCCAATTCTCATAGCTTTTAGCCGTACCCTTATCCTAATCCTCCTCTGTTCCTCTGGTGATGTAGAGGTGAATCCAGGCCCTGCAGTGCCTAGCTCCACTCCTATTCCCCAGGCGCTCTCTTTTGATGACTTCTGTAACAGTAATAGCCTTGGTTTCATCTTTTTAGGCCCGAGGTACAGGACATTTCTGGAGGAACCAGAACTCATTGTGTTATATTATTATATGTGTGTAATCATTGATGTTGTTAAAACAACCCACGCAAAAGAATATAGTTGTTTTTGAAGTTCTTTCCAATGTTTTAAGGGTTTATGAAAAGTTTATTTCCATCCTGACTTTTACATAAGTCCTTTGTATTGGTGTAGACTTGACGGACCAGATGGGACTCATTCCCACCCAAACTAAAAGGAGAAACCAATGTTTTCTCTGGTAGGCACAACCTACCTGGCACCCCTATAACTAATAACCTCAAGTCAAAACCGTTACATTATGCAACTTTTCAGGGAAGTCAGAAACCAATATATACAGGCATTTTGAAAAGCCAAGGCTAGTTTTTTCAAGCAGAAATTTGCCTCCTGCAACACAAACTCTGAAAGGTTCTGGGACACTGTAAAGTCCATGGAGAATAAGAACATCTCTTCCCAGCTGCCCAATGCACTGAGGATAGGAAACTCTGTCACCACCGATAAATCCACTATAATTGAGAATTTCAATAAGCATTGTTCTACGGCTGGCCATGCTTTCCACCTGGCTACCTCAAACCCGGGCAACTGCACCGGGGTAGGCACCGGGCAACTCGCCCAAGAGTTCCCCATTTCTCCTTCTCCAAAATCCAGTCAACTGATGTTCCGAAAGAGCTGCAAAATCTGGACCCCTACAAATCAGCCTGGGCTAGACAATCTGGACCCTTTCTTTCTAAAATGATCTGCCAAAATTGTTGCAACCAATATTACTAGCCTGTTCAACCTCTCTTTTGTGTCGTTCGATATTTCCAAAGATTGGAAAGCAGCTGCGATCATCCCCCTCTTCAAAGGGGTACACTATTGACCCAAACTGCTACAGACCTATATCTATCTATCCTATCTATCCTGCCTTTATAAGGTCTTCGAAAGCCAAGTCAACAAACAGATTACCGACCATTTCGAATCCCACCGCACCTTCTCCGCTATGCAATCTGGTTTCAGAGCTGGTCATGGGTACACCTCAGCCATGCCCAAGGTCCTAAACGATATCTTAATCGCCATCGATAAGAAACGTTACTGTGCAGCCATAATCATTGACCTGGCCAAGGCTTTCGACTCTGTCAATCACCACATCCTCATCCGCAGAATCGATAGCCTTGGTTTCTCAAATGATTATCTTGCCTGGTTCACCAACTACTTCTCTGATAGAGTTCAGTGTGTCAAATCGGAGGGCCTGTTGTCCGGGCCTCTGGCAGTCTCTATGGGGGTGACACAGGGTTCCATTCTTGGGCCGAATCTCTTCTCTGTATACATCAATGATGTTGCTCTTGCTGCTGGTGAGTCTCTGATCCACCTCTACGCAGACGACACCTTTCTGTATACTTCTGGCCCTTCTTTGGACACTGTGTTAACAACCCTCCAGACGAGCTTCAATGCCATACAACTTTCCTTCCGTGGCCTCCAATTGCCCTTAAATACAAGTAAAACTAAATGCATGCTCTTCAACCGATCGCTGCCTGCACCTGCCCGACCATCCAGCATCACTACTCTGGATGGTTCTGACTTAGAATATGTGGACAACTACAAATACCTAGGTGTCTGGTTAGACTGTAAACTCTCCTTCCAGACTCACATCAAACATCTCCAATCCAAAATTAAATCTAGAATTGGCTTCATATGTCACAAGAAAGCATCCTTCACTCATGCTGCCAAACACGCCCTTGTAAAACTGACCATCCTACCAATCCTCGACTTCGGCGATGTCATTTACAAAATAGCCTCCAATACCCTACTCAATAAATTGGATGCAGTCTATCACAGTGCCATCCGTTTTGTCACCAAAGCCCCATATACTACCCATCACTGCAACCTGTACGCTCTTGTTGGCTGACCCTCGCTTCATACTCGTCGCCAAACCCACTGGCTCCAGGTCATCTACAAAACCCTGCTTGGTATAGTCCCCCTTATCTCAGCTTGCTGGTCACCATAGCAGCACCCACCTGTAGCACGCGCTCCAGCAGGTATATCTCTCTGGTCACCCCCAAAACCAATTCTTCCTTTGGCCGCCTCTCCTTCCAGTTCTCTGCTGCCAATGACTGGAACAAACTACAAAAATCTCTGAAACTGGAAACACTTATCTCCCTCGCTAGTTTTAAGCACCAGCTGTCAGAGCAGCTCACAGATTACTGCACCTGTACATAGCCCATCTATAATTTAGCCCAAACAACTACCTCTTCCCCTACTGTATTTATTTTGCTCCTTTGCACGCCATTATTTTTATTTCTACTTTGCACATTCTTCCACTGCAAATCAACCATTCCAGTGTTTTACTTGCTATATTGTATTTACTTTGCCACCATGGCCTTTTTTGCCTTTACCTCCCTTATCTCACCTCATTTGCTCACATCGTACATAGACTTATTTTTCTACTGTATTATTGACTGTATGTCTGTTTACTCCATGTGTAACTCTGTGTTGTTGTATGTGTCAAACTGCTTTGCTTTATCTTGGCCAGGTCACAATTGTAAATGAGAACTTGTTCTCAACTTGCCTACCTGGTTAAATAAAGGTGAAATAAAAAAATAAAAAATAAATACAAGTTTAGCTACTGACATGTTGTATCTCTATGATGGCACGTATACCAACCTCTAACCAAATTTCACCAAAACACTACCAGCAACCAAGCCAGCTCGTGCACCAGAACCATTTCTTTGGTTGTTCGAGGAATCAGTATGTCAGGTCTCAGATCAGGAAGGGAATGTTAGTATCATGCCAATTTAGCAAATTTGCTACATTTCGAAATATATAATACAACTACACTGGATAGACCAGAACCTATAATAGTCTCTGCTTCTTACCTTGACCAGAAACATGTGGTAGCAGCACAGTGTCCAGTTTACTAAATGTATCTGTCTCTCATTCTTCTCCCATTCAGGAGTCAGTGTTGGTAATGCTGCCAGAGGGAACCAGTAATCCAGTCTTAACCCTAACACTGATTACCAGTGTCCAGTCCACTGGGTCTATGTGGAAACGTAGAGTTTAAGTCTATAAGATGTAACCTTCTCCCAGTCATCTCCCATTCAGGAGTGGTAGTCTAGTGTTTCTTAGTCAGTGTTCCTCTTTCTGCCACAGTGCCCTCAGTAATCCAGTGGGTAGACTAACCAAAAGTGACTAACTAAATGTTCTGGGTCAGATCATAATTCTGGCAGGCAACCCAAAGCATGAATCAGGCCATGTTGATGACAGGTCAAAACCGGTCAGTACCTCAGTACCGGACGGCTGATTTGGTGGGATCCAGTTGTTCTGTTCTGCTGAGTCTGACTGACTGAGATCTGGGGAGTAGTATGTGTGTGTGTGTGTGTGTGTGTGTGTGTGTGTGTGTGTGTGTCCCATAGTTTCCCTAATACAGAGACCTCTGGGGAAGTGTTGTTGTCAATATCAATATCAGCAGCCCTCAACAACCTCTTCACACAGTATGGCGGTAGTACGGTGTTTGGAAAAGAGAGCAAACCCTTACAAAAAATGATTGCATTTTTGAAACTGCAGTAAAAGTGCAGTAACTGCAGTCAACTGTGGTATTTTGGACGCAGTAATAAAACAATAACTGCAGATATACTGCAGTTAAACTGCACTCTGACTACAATCTTTTTTCATAGGGGAACGGCCTGATCTATTCCTGTTTTCAGTCTAAAGCTTCTTAAGCACCTGTTAGTGTCTCAGGCCTCTTACTGATAATCAGACACACTGGGTCAGTAGGGGTTACAGTCTGCTGTCCTGATAGGGACAAACTCACACCGATTCAGTGGGACTTTAGTCAGTGGAGGCAAAAACCTCCTCAGTGAATTTCATAAAAATAAAACAGTGAAACATTAAAAATGTTCAAACTATGCTAAATATATTAACATCAACAAATAATAGATTAAAACACATTGTTTTAATATGAAGGTCTCCAGTAGTGTCACGGATCCCTCCGAACTTTCATTTACGCACATCTGTCCCCTATTCCCACTAATCAGTACTTGTATAAGTGTTACCTTTGGTTTCCATTGGGCTGTCCATTATTGTTAATATTTCCGTTGGTGCGTGTGAGTACCTGTGCTGTGTGTTTTGGCTTTCGTTGTGGATTGCATAGGTGATTACGGGTCTCGTCCTGTGTGTTAATTATTGTGTGCGTGTTATTTATTCGAGGTACTCCTCTCTCTTTTGTTTGGGTTTCAACCCTGTGTTTTGTTATATGTTCGTTTCGTCTTCGTCCCTGCTGAAATTTTGGAGTATAATAAAACAACTATTATGTCTTCCTGCGCCTGTCTTCAAATTATGTATGCCCACAAGGGTGTAGACAAAGGACAGCTACCTTCTGTTCTCCTCTGGCTACATCAACTTCCATACAAAACCTAGGAGGCTTGTGATTCTCACACCCTTTCATAATTACACAGTAATTATGACAACTTCCAGAGGACGTCCTCCAACCTATAAAAGCTCTTGCAGCACGAACTGACATGTTGTCCACCCAATGAAAGGATCAGAGGATGAATCTAGTACTGAATGCATCCTACAGCTAGCTTGCACTGCAGTGTATGCAATATGGTGAGTAGTTGACTCAAAGAGAGAGAAAGAAGGCCTCCTGAGTGATCTAAGGCATTGCACTGCAGTGCCAGCTGTGCCACTAGAGAGCCTGGTTCGAGTCCAGGCTCTGTCGCAGTCGGCCACGACCGGGAGACCCATGGGGCGGTGCACAATTTGGGTTACTGTAGGGTTTGGCTGGCAGGGATGTTCTTGTCCCATCACGCACTAGTGACTCCTATGGCGTGCCGGGTGCAATGTACGCTGACACAGTCGCCAGGTGCTCCCTCTGACACATTGGTGCGGCTGGCTTCCAGGTTAAGCGGGCGTTGTGTCAAGAAGCAGCTTGACACTGGGTTGTGTTTCGGAGGACGCACGGCTCTCGACCTCCACCTCTCCCGAGTCTGTACAAGACAAGACCATAACTACCAATTGGATACCACAGAATTGGGGAGAAAAAGGGGTAAAAAGAGAGAGAGAAAGACAAAAAAATGTTTTTAAATGAAGTAGAAGCTTGAGAGAGAGCTATATATGTATATATTTCACTTTAACTTACTTAGTACTCTGTACTTAAACACGCGGCTCAAACAGTGAGGGATGCTATGTTACCTAGCTGGCTATGGCTAACCAACACTGGAACTCTTCCAAGTCAAGGTAAGCTTTTGGTTTTATTAATTTATTGCCACTGGGGCCCGCTGGTGTAACTGCTAAACTGATTGCTAACTGTACACTGTATTTTATGATGTAATGGTTTTATTAACATGTTAGTTATAGTAGCTATGTTGACTTGATGTTAGCTTATATGGTGACAAAGATGTATAGGCTGGGTGTAGAGGTTATGATATGAAGGTTTGGCTTGGAAATGTTTTTATTTGCCTTATTTACATAAGTATTCAGACTCTTTGCTGTGAGAATCGAAATTGAGCACAGGTGCATCCTGTTTCCACTGATCATCCTTCAGAGCAAAAACCAAGCAATGAGGTCCAAGGAAATGTCTGTAGAGCTCTGAGACAGAATTGTGTCGAGGCACAGATCTGGGAATGGGTACAAAACATTTCTGCAGCATTGAAGGTCCCCAAAAACACAGTGGCCTCCATCATTCTTAAATGGAATACGTTTGGAACCACATAGACTCTTCCTATTGCTGGCCGCCCAGCCAAACTTTGCAACCTTGGGAGAGGGACCTTGGTCCGGGATGTGACCAAGAACTCAATGGTCACTCTGACAGAGCTCCAGAGTTCCTATGTGGAGATGGGAGAACCTTCCAGAAGGACAACCATCTCTGCAACACTCCAACAATCAGACCTTTGTGGTAGAGTGGCCAGACGGAAGCCACTTCTCAGTAAAAGGCACATGACAGCCTGCTTGACTCAGACCATGAGAAATAAGATTCTCTGTTCTGATGAAACCAAGATTGAACACTTTGGCCTGAATGTCAAACATCACATCTGGAGGAATCCTGGCACCATCCCTACGGTGAAGCATGGTGGTGGCAGCATCATGCTGTGGGGATGTTTTTCAGTGGCAGGGACTGGAAGACTAGTCAGGATAGACAAAAGATGAACGGAGCAAAGTACAAAGTACCTGCTCCAGAGTGCTCAGGACCTCAGACTGGTTCACCTTCCAACAGGACAACAACCCTAAGCACACAGCCAGGACAATGCAGGAGTTTCTGAATGTCCTTGAGTTGCCCAGCCAGAGCCTGTACTTTAACACAATCGAACATCTCTGGAGAGACCTGAAAATAGCTGTGCAGTGACGCTCCCCATCCAACCTGACAGAGCTTGAGAGGATCTGGAGAGAAGAATGGGAGAAACTCCCCAAATACAGGTGTGCCAAACTTGTACCGTCAAACCCAAGAAGACTCGAGGATGTAATCGCTGTCAAAGGTGCTTCAACAAAGTCTTGAGTAAAGGGTCTGAATAATTATGCAAATGTCGTATTTCCGGTTAAAATGTTTTATACATTCGCAAAAAAAATTATCAAAAAACCTGTTTCTGCTTTGTCGTTATGGGGTATTGTGTGTTGATTGATGAGGGAAAAAAATATTTAATACATTTCAGAAATTGGCTGTATTGTAACAAAATGTGGAAAAAGTGAATGGATATGAATGCACTGTATCACCTTTATTGTTGGATGGGGAGTTGAAAATGGAAATATGGAAGAGGAAGACGAGGAATTGCCAGTAATGATGGAGAACCAGGAACTGCAGACACACAGTGCAACACCACAACACTTATTAAATAAGACTTGGCATAAGATCTTCTCTAAGCATTACAGGGATATGACTGTGAATATATTAAGCAACACCTCCCCCGTAGGCATTCCTGTTTCTTCTAAAGATGTTATATCCTTGTATTGCTACTGATGTATTATGAAATTAATTATCTAACTGAGTCGCAGAAATGGCTAATATATGTACTGTATGTTATCTGATAGTAAGTTATTGATTTCATTAACCTTATTTCTAAGGCTACATTTATTAATATGGGCTACTTTCAGCTCTTTCCTGGGTAGCTTATCAGAGATCGACACAATATGGAAAATATCAAACAAAGCCAGACAAAAAAAACATACAGCAGTCCATTAATCAGTTGGTGTGTGTGTGCCGCGGGGTTGGAGCTACGAACTCATAGGCTTGGCTTGCTCATCCCTTCCAGGCTTTTTGGAAGGAGAGTGGACAATGAGCCTGTTATAGTGGATGTTAACAATATATCCACGTGCTCTGGCAGCTTTCCTGGCTGGGATCAGTTCTTTCCTCTTCTGGCATACCATTTCAGGATTGTCCTTATTGAGGAAGATGTACACTTTTATCAAGTTCTTGGCTCTTTCCATAACAGCTACCTTGTCCTTGAACCTCAGGAACTTGACCACTATCGGCCTGGGCCTGTCACCTGGGCCGGTGGTGGGTTTTCCAGTCCTGTGGGAACGCTTGACCTCAATCTTCCTGTGGTCCGTCTTCAGTGTTTCCGAGAGCATTTCCCTCACTTTGTCCTCAGACTCCATCCAGGTCTTGTGGTGATTCTGCAACTCCGTCCACAACCCTGTTGTTCAGCCTTGATTGTCCCTTGAGTTAATCTGGATTCTCCTTCATTGTTATCATGGATTCACATACAGAACTGTAATCCTCTCTAAATGACTTAGGGATTGCTGTCATCTTGCCGTTCTCCTGTTTAAACTCATCGAGCTGACCCTGGGAGAACTTCAAACTGTTCACCTGATCCTGGACCTCTCTGGTCTGGTCGTCCATTCTTTTATTTGTTGACTGCACCAGTATTTGGACACAACACTTGAAGCTATTTTCTTGTTGTTGTAACTGCTTGAAGAACTATTTTTGTTTGTTTAAAAGACCCTTCACCTGTGATAGAGTGACATCATTGTCCTCAATGGTACTCCCATCTGCTTTGGTCTTTGTCATGGTAGCAACGTAGGTTACACTGTTACTTCTCGCAGTTACAGACACGGCAGGTCTCAGGGAATATTAAAAACAACAACAACAACCAGCAGGGATCTCGACAGCCAAAAGCCCATGGCAGATGCTTAATCCCAATCGCCATCTCTGTCCGCAATGCTGAAACTTACTTGAAGGTAACAGCGTTCACTGTTGCCCCTGGTTTCCACGTCATCTCCCGACGTCTTCACACATGGATGGACGTCAAATACTGACTTGTATAACTGACTTGTATTACGGGTGACCTGGCTGGAAATGCTTGCGCGATATCTAACTCAACATAGCAGTACAAAATAATCAACAAGTAATCAGAGGAAGGTAGTAATTATAGTAACAAGACTGATAGGTACACAATAGGATATACAGTGTAAATTATGAATATGTCAGGTTTGACCATGTGTGTGTGTGTGTGTGTGTGTGTGTGTGTGTGTGTGTGTGTGTGTGTGTGTGTGTGTGTGTGTGTGTGTGTGTGTGTGTGTGTGTGTGTGTGTGTGTGTGTGTGTGTGTGTGTGTGTGTGTGAGTATGTGTGTTTGTGCTTGTACGTGTGTGTTGATGTGCGGTTTTGTGTGTCTGCTTGTGTGTAAAGATTTGATGTGTGGAGAATCCTTGCAAACAGTCTTTAACGTGCAGATATTGTCCTTCGTCATATGAGGAGAGGAGCGTAAGGTTTCCTCCCTCACTACCTCATCCCTACTGCAGTGGAGGTCACCTTTATGTGAAGTCACACACGCACACACAAACACAAACACGCACGTGCACGCACGCACGCACGCACGCACGCGCACGCACGCACGCACGCACGCACGCACACACACACACACACACACACACACACACACACACACACACACACACACACACACCTTTGCCACCTTCTCTAACTCTGTCAGCGATAAACAGACTTTGTCTCTGTCTGCCCTACATACATGAAAGCACAACTCTCACTTGTGTGTGTAAGGCAGTGAGCAGACAGAGTGTGTGTGTGTGTGTGTGTAAGGTGTGTGTGTGTGTGTAAGGCAGTGAGCAGACAGAGTGTGTGTGTGTGTGTGTGTAAGGCAGTGAGCAGACAGAGTGTGTGTGTGTGTGTGTGTAAGGCAGTGAGCAGACAGAGTGCGACAGAGGCATATTTCTGAGGCTGGTAGAAAGGTACCAGAGTGAGTCACGCTCCTGCATTTTCTGCCCCAGTAAACTTAGCCCACACAAACAGACCTTCAGGGTACAATAAGTACATTACCTGATTTTCTAACACTAATATACACGTTTCAACTCTGCCTATGGCTAAGAAAATACAGAACTCAGTACAGCTACATAATCCATAGCGTGGACACATACACTATCACATACACTATCACATACACTATCACATACACTATCACATACACTATCACACACACTATCACATACACTATCACACACACTATCACACACACTATCACATACACTATCACACACACTATCACACACACTATCACATACACTATCACATACACTATCACATACACTATCACATACACTATCACACACACTATCACATACACTATCACACACACTATCACACACACTATCACACACACCCACACACACTATCACATACACTATCACATATACTATCACATACACTCACCCTCCCAAGACACACACACACAGGCCACCCCTGACCCAAACTTGGGTCGTGTGTGTTTACACATGTGTTCAATGGTAAACATTTTATGAACATGTTACATATTTAATCTGTATTTAGACGGGAAGTGGAGGGAAATGGAGAAAACATGATGCTAACTCCAGGGGGTCCAGGGGAACATGGGAGAGCAGGGTTACCACAGGAGGGAGAGAGACTGTCTGTCCCGTATTCCTATCATAGCACTGTCATTCCTCAATCCTACATGGATCTGTTGGCTGTCATAATACCACTGTAGCCCCTAATACTATCACTATATAATACACTGGACATTCACTTTCTCCTTCAAAACTCTGTCAGGCCCACACTGCCCAGTGCCCACACCTGTACACACCTATCAGTCATACAAAACAACACCTCCTCCCCAAAATATATTACCCCCCCAATTCAAACTATAAAGCTTGTGCACCTGTACCCCAAGCCTCCCAGCCCTAAGGCACAGTGAGGAGACACACCTGATTTACCATGTGAGAGGATGCAGCTCCCCCTCAGTCAACAACTGAATCATCACGTTTTGTCACCAAAGCCCCTTATAACACCCACCACTGGTCGGATGGCCCTCGCTACATATTCGTCGCCAGACCCACTGGCTCCAGCTCATCTATAAGTCTATGCTAGGTAAAGCTCCGCCTTATAACAGCTCACTGGTCATGATAACAACACCCACCCATAGCATGCGCTACAGCATGTATATGTCATTGGTCATCCCCAAAGTCAACACCTACTTTGGCCACCTTTCCTTCCAGTTCCCTGCTGCTAATTACTGGAAAAAATTGCAAAAGTCACTGAAGCTGGAGATTTATATTTCCCTCACTAATTTTAAACATCAGCTATCTGAGCAGCTAACCGATCACTGCAGCTGTACATAGCCATCTGTAAATCGCCCACCCAATCTATCTACCTCATCCCCATACTGTTTTTTAAAACTTTTCTGCTCTTTTGCACACCAGTATTTCTACTTGCACATCACCATCAACTCATCTAACACTCTAGTGTTATTTTGCAAAATTGCAATTACTTCGATACTATGGCCTATGTATTGCCTTTCCTCCTCACGCCATTTGCACACACAGTATATAGACTTTCTTTTTTTCTATTGTGTTATTTACTGTACGTTTGTTTATTCCATGTGTAACTCTGTGTTGCTGTTTGTGTCGCACTGCTTTGCTTTATCTTGGCCAGGTCACAGTTGTAAATGAGAACTTGTTCTTATCTAGCTTACCTGGTAAACAAAGGTTAAATAAATTAAAAATTAAATTAAAAATCACAACATCATCGCTCCATCTCACCACTATCCATCAGCTCTATCAATCAATCAATCAATCAATCAATCAATCAATCAATCAATCAATCAATCAATCAATCAATCAATCAATCAATCAATCAATCACATGTATTTATACATCAGCTGATGTCACAAGGTGCTGTACAGAAACCTGTACAGAAACCAGCTTAAAACGCCAAATAGCAAGCAATGCAGGTGTAGAAGCTCTACTATCCATCTCTTTCTCAAGAATGCATGTGGTAACCCAACCCAAACCCTGCTGACCGATACACCCCTTCCCACCCCAGGCAGACCACTAACGTTACCCTGCTGCACTGAAACCATTGTCCTAACGTTACCCTGCTGTACTGAAACCGTTGTCCTAACATTACCCTGCTGTACTGAAACCATTGTCCTAACTTTACCCTGCTGTACTGAAACCATTGTCCTAACGTTACCCTGCTGTACTGAAACTGTTGTCCTAACATTACCCTGCTATACTGAAACCATTGTCCTAACGTTACCCTGCTGCACTGAAACCATTGTCCTAACGTTACCCTGCTGTACTGAAACCGTTGTCCTAACATTACCCTGCTGTACTGAAACCATTGTCCTAACGTTACCCTGCTGTACTGAAACTGTTGTCCTAACATTACCCTGCTGTACTGAAACCATTGTCCTAACTTTACCCTGCTGTACTGAAACCATTGTCCTAACATTACCCTGCTATACTGAAACCATTGTCCTAACATTACCCTGCTGTACTGAAACCATTGTCCTAACGTTACCCTGCTGTACTGAAACCGTTGCCCTAACGTTACCCTGCTGTACTGAAACCATTGTCCTAACGTTACCCTGCTGTACTGAAACCGTTGCCCTAACGTTACCCTGCTGTACTGAAACCATTGTCCTAACATTACCCTGCTGTACTGAAACCGTTGCCCTAACGTTACCCTGCTGTACTGAAACCATTGTCCTAACATTACCCTGCTGTACTGAGGACCAAAGCCCAGAGAGGAACAGGGAGAGGAGAAAGGAAGCGAATGGAGAGACTGGGGGAAGGAGGAGCCAGGAGGAACAGGGGGAGGGGGTCAGAGCTAGTAGATAGGGGGCACGGGGGGGGGCTTTCCAGTAGACAGGCCTGTCAATCTGTCACTAACACACCCTGTCATTATTATTCAACATACAGACTATAACATATGCTGCATAAACTCTCTCTACTGCTCATCTCTCCTCTTCTCTGTCCCCTCCCTCCCTCCCGTATATTTATCTTTTTCTCCCTTTCTTATAGCATATGCTGCACATTCACAGCAGGGGGCGCAGGCAGAGGTCATCAATTAAACATGCAGTAGACACACACACACACACCTGGTCTCCCTGTTAGTTGCCCTGTCATATAGACAGTATAATGACAGATGTGTGTGTGTGTGTGTGTGTGTGTGTGTGTGTGTGTGTGTGTGTGTGTGTGTGTGTGTGTGTGTGTGTGTGTGTGTGTGTGTGTGTGTGTGTGTGTGTGTGTGTGTGTGTGTGTGTGTGTGTGTGTGTGTGTGTGTGTGTGTGTGTGTGTGTGTGTGTGTGTGTGTGTGTGTATTGGGAGAGAGAGATCTAATAAAAAGCTGTGTTTATTGAGGCCAAACAGGCAATCCACTTGGAGACACAGGACCACAGCTCATTACGAAGTCTGAGCTGAATACAGAGGAAGACCAGGCGATTCCCATTAAACAGCACACTCTACTGGTCAGCATTTGAACTGCTGCTGAGGAGAGGAAAGGACGGCCCTTTAGAGGAACAAAGACTAAAATATATTTATACCTTAGGAAGACACAACAAGACCACTTGAACTCAAACATCATTACAGTGAACCTTTTGGCCCTGATGTGGAGACAACGTTGATAATTGCCTCTGACCCAGTTTTCTTCGTAGATGTTTATTCTTTCTGCATGAATTTGTGTATGTGTCTGTGTGTATGTGTGTGTGTGTGTTAGTTGCAACATACATAGACATACACTCACATACACACATACAGCTAATGACCTAGCATCACCGCCTCTAGGAGAGTATGTATCACACAGCTAAATTTTAATAACTAAAAACACACACACACACTATATGATTATTATATGGTCCACAACACAATCACCCACAAAGACAAGCCAATTCACACAACTATGTGTTTGCCACACACACACACACACACACACACACACACACACACACACACACACACACACACACACACACACACACACACACACACACACACACACACACACACACACACACACACACACACACACACACACACACACACACACACACACACACATAATTAACTGACAGCTGCTCACATCTGACACACACATAAATGTATTATGTGTTATGTTTAGTTGTTCTACGTGGCATAGAGGGTCACCGATACACTTAGAGACATGTAATTGCTCCTCTGAGAAGGGAATAAGCATCAATCTGGCAATTTTCATCTTATACTGAAGAATAATTCAGTGTAATGGGACTGCACAAAACACACAAAAAAAACCTGCGTTATTTCAACTAAATATTATTAAGTAACTTGATTTTCTTTTTCTCTTTTTGGGCAAATTGTTACCTGAAAATGTTTAGTTGGCCCAAACTTAGCTACAGCTAAAATTCAGTCAATTGAACATGATGTGTTTGCTCAAATTGTCTCATATGTTCATTCAACTACAAATTATTATTTGGCGACCTTAACCCCCTCCCAAAAGGCTGTGGAACTACAGTGAACAAAAATATAAATGCAACATGTAAAGTGTTGGTCCCATGTTTCATGAGGTGAAATAAAAGATCCCAGAAATGTTCCATATGCACAAAAATATTATTTCTCTCAAATTTTGTGAACAAATTAGTTTACATTCCTGCTAGTGAGCATTTCTCCTTTTCCAAGATAATCCATCCACCTGACAGGTGTGGCATTTGAAGAAGCTGATTTAAAAGCATGATCATTACACAGATGCAACCTGTGCTGGGGACAATAAAAGGCCACTTTAAAATGTGAGGTTTTGTTACACAACACAACGCCACAAATGTCTCAGGTTTTGAGGGAGTCTGCAATTAGCATGCTGACTGGAGGAATGTCCACCAGAGCTGTTGACAGAGAATTTAATGTTAATTTCTGTACCGTAAGCCTCTTCCAATGTCATTTTAGAGAATTTGGCAGTACATTCAACTGGTCTGACAACCGCAATATGGCGCTGTGTGGGCAAGCGGTTTGTGAGCAGGGTGGGGTTATGGTATTGTCATGCAGGTGAAAGAGGACCCAAAAGCGACTTAACAGAAACAGAGTTTATTCAAGTCCAAACAGAAAACGACAAATCCTGAATCCTCAACAGGAAATGTCCAAACAGGGAATAACAGAAATCCTCTAGTCTGTAGAGGGGAATAACAGGAGAAGCGGCCACAGACTGCAGGTCGCTTCGGGTAGGCGCAGGCCGTAGCTGACAGAGACACCTGCTCACACGCAGCATCTGATGAAGGCAAAAACACGACAGGACAGGGCGATACACAATCACAGCACGGTGAATTCTAAACAAGGAACCGACAGGACAGGAACGGAACACAAAGGAAGAAATAGGGACTCTAATCAGGGGAAAGGATCGGGAACAGGTGTGGGAAGACTAAATGATGATTAGGGGAATAGGAACAGCTGGGAGCAGGAACGGAACGATAGAGAGAAGAGAGAGCGAGAGAGTGAGAGAGGGAGGGGGAGAGAGAGGGATAGAAAGAGGGAAAGAACCTAATAAGACCAGCAGAGGGAAACGAATAGAATGGGGAGCACAGGGACAAGACATGATAATAAATGACAAACATGACAGTACCCCCCACTCACCGAGCGCCTCCTGGCGCACTCGAGGAGGAATCCTGGCGGCAACGGAGGAAATCATCGATGAGTGAACGGTCCAGCACGTCCCGAGATGGAACCCAACTCCTCTCCTCAGGACCGTAACCCTCCCAATCCACTAAGTATTGGTGACCCCGTCCCGAGAACGCATGTCCATGATCTTATGTACCTTGTAAATAGGTGCGCTCGACAAGGACGGGAGGGGGAGGGAAGACGAACGGGGGTGCGAAGAAAGGGCTTAACACAGGAGACATGGAAGACAGGATGGACGCGACGAAGATGTCGCGGAAGAAGCAGTCGCACAGCGACAGGATTGACGACCTGGGAGACACGGAACGGACCAATGAACCGCGGAGTCAACTTACGAGAAGCTGTCGTAAGAGGAAGGTTGCGAGTGGAAAGCCACACTCTCTGGCCGCAACAATACCTTGGACTCTTAATCCTGCGTTTATTGGCGGCTCTCACCGTCTGTGCCCTGTAACGGCAAAGTGCAGACCTCACCCTCCTCCAGGTGCGCTCACAACGTTGGACAAACGCTTGAGCGGAGGGAACGCTGGACTCGGCAAGCTGGGATGAGAACAGAGGAGGCTGGTAACCCAGACTACTCTGAAACGGAGATAACCCGGTAGCAGACGAAGGAAGCGAATTGTGAGCGTATTCTGCCCAGGGGAGCTGTTCTGCCCAAGACGCAGGGTTTCTGAAAGAAAGGCTGCGTAGTATGCGACCAATCGTCTGATTGGCCCTCTCTGCTTGACCGTTAGACTGGGGATGAAACCCGGAAGAGAGACTGACGGACGCACCAATCAAACGACAGAACTCCCTCCAAAACTGTGACGTGAATTGCGGGCCTCTGTCTGAAACGGCGTCTAACGGGAGGCCATGAATTCTGAATACATTCTCAATAATGATTTGTGCCGTCTCCTTAGCGGAAGGAAGTTTAGCGAGGGGAATGAAATGTGCCGCCTTAGAGAACCTATCGACAACCGTAAGAATCACAGTCTTCCCCGCAGACAAAGGCAGACCGGTAATGAAGTCTAAGGCGATGTGAGACCATGGTAGAGAAGGAATGGGGAGCGGTCTGAGACGACCGGCAGGAGGAGAGTTACCCGACTTAGTCTGCGCGCAGTCCGAACAAGCAGCCACGAAACGGCGCGTGTCACGCTCCTGAGTCGGCCACCAAAAGCGCTGGCGAATAGACGCAAGAGTGCCTCGAACACCGGGATGACCAGCTAACTTGGCAGAGTGAGCCCACTGAAGAACAGCCAGACGAGTGGAAACAGGAACGAAAAGGAGGTTACTAGGACAAGCGCGCGGCGACGCAGTGTGCGTGAGTGCTTGCTTAACCTGTCTTTCAATTCCCCAGACTGTTAACCCGACAACACGCCCATAAGGAAGAATCCCTCGGGATCAGTAGAAGCCACAGAAGAACTAAACAGACGGGATAAGGCATCAGGCTTGGTGTTCTTGCTACCCGGACGGTAAGAAATCACAAACTCGAAACGAGCGAAAAACAACGCCCAACGAGCTTGACGGGCATTAAGTCGTTTGGCAGAACGGATGTACTCAAGGTTCTTATGGTCTGTCCAAACGACAAAAGGAACGGTCGCCCCCTCCAACCACTGTCGCCATTCGCCTAGGGCTAAGCGGATGGCGAGCAGTTCACGGTTACCCACATCATAGTTGCGCTCAGATGGCGACAGGCGATGAGAAAAATAAGCGCAAGGATGAACCTTATCGTCAGACTGGAAGCGCTGGGATAGAATGGCTCCCACGCCTACCTCTGAAGCGTCAACCTCGACAATGAATTGTCTAGTGACGTCAGGAGTAACGAGGATAGGAGCGGACGTAAAACGTTCTTTTAGAAGATCAAAAGCTCCCTGGGCGGAACCGGACCACTTAAAACACGTCTTGACAGAAGTAAGAGCTGTGAGAGGGGCAGCAACTTGACCGAAATTACGAATGAAACGCCGATAGAAATTAGCGAAACCTAAAAAGCGCTGCAACTCGACACGTGACCTTGGAACGGGCCAATCACTGACAGCTTGGACCTTAGCGGAATCCATCTGAATGCCTTCAGCGGAAATAACGGAACCGAGAAAAGTAACGGAGGAGACATGAAAAGAGCACTTCTCAGCCTTTACGTAGAGACAATTCTCTAAAAGGCGCTGTAGAACACGTCGAACGTGCTGAACATGAATCTCGAGTGACGGAGAAAAAATCAGGATATCGTCAAGATAGACAAAAACAAAGATGTTCAGCATGTCTCTCAGAACATCATTAACTAATGCCTGAAAAACAGCTGGCGCATTGGCGAGACCGAACGGCAGAACCCGGTACTCAAAATGCCCTAACGGAGTGTTAAACGCCGTTTTCCACTCGTCCCCCTCTCTGATGCGCACGAGATGGTAAGCGTTACGAAGGTCCAACTTAGTAAAGCACCTGGCTCCCTGCAGAATCTCGAAGGCTGATGACATAAGGGGAAGCGGATGACGATTCTTAACCGTTATGTCATTCAGCCCTCGATAATCCACGCAGGGGCGCAGAGTACCGTCCTTCTTCTTAACAAAAAGAACCCCGCCCCGGCCGGAGAGGAAGAAGGCACTATGGTACCGGCGTCAAGAGACACAGACAAATAATCCTCGAGAGCCTTACGTTCGGGAGCCGACAGAGAGTATAGTCTACCTCGAGGAGGAGTGGTCCCCCTCGGAAGGAGATCAATACTACAATCATACGACCGGTGAGGAGGAAGGGAGTTGGCTCGGGACCGACTGAAGACCGTGCGCAGATCATGATATTCCTCCGGCACTCCTGTCAAATCGCCAGGTTCCTCCTGAGAAGTAGGGACAGAAGAAACGGGAGGGATGGCAGACATTAAACACTTCACATGACAAGAAACGTTCCAGGATAGGATAGAATTACTAGACCAATTAATAGAAGGATTATGACATACTAGCCAGGGATGACCCAAAACAACAGGTGTAAACGGTGAACGGAAAATCAAAAAAGAAATAGTCTCACTGTGGTTACCAGATACTGTGAGGGTTAAAGGTAGTGTCTCAAATCTGATACTGGGAAGATGACTACCATCTAAGGCGAACATGGGCGTAGGCTTCTCTAACTCTCTGAAAGGAATGTCATGTTTCCGAACCCATGCTTCGTCCATGAAACAACCCTCAGCCCCAGAGTCTATCAAGGCACTACATGTAGCACCCGAACCGGTCCAGCGTAGATGGACCGACAAAGTAGTACAGGATTTTGATGGAGAGACTTGAGTAGTTGCGCTCACCTGTAGCCCTCCGCTTACAGATGAGCTCTGGCTTTTACTGGACATGAATTAACAAAATGTCCAGCAACTCCGCAATAGAGGCACAGGCGGTTGGTGATCCTCCGTTCCCTCTCCTTAGTCGAGATGCGAATCCCTCCCAGCTGCATGGGCTCAGTCTCAAAGCCAGAGGAGGGAGATGGTTGCGATGCGGAGCAGGGAAACACCGTTGATGCGAGCTCTCCTCCACGAGCCCGGTGACGAAGATCTACCCGTCGTTCTATGCGGATGGCGAGAGCAATCAAAGAGTCCACATCTGAAGGAACCTCCCGGGAGAGAATCTCATCCTTAACCACTGCGTGGAGTCCCTCCAGAAAACGAGCGAGCAGCGCCGGCTCGTTCCACTCACTAGAGGCAGCAAGAGTGCGAAACTCAATAGAATAATCCGTTATGGACCGTTCACCTTGGCATAAGGAAGCCAGGGCCCTAGAAGCCTCCCCACCAAAAACTGAACGGTCAAAAACCTGAATCATCTCCTCTTTAAAGTTCTGGAACTTGTTAGAGCAATCAGCCCTTGCCTCCCAGATAGCTGTGCCCCATTCTCGAGCCCGGCCAGTAAGGAGTGAAATGACGTAAGCAACCCGAGCTCTCTCTCTAGAGTATGTGTTGGGTTGGAGAGAGAACACAATCTCACACTGCGTGAGAAAGGAGCGGCACTCAGTGGGCTGCCCGGAGTAGCAAGGTGGGTTATTAACCCTAGGTTCTGGAGGCTCGGCAGGCCAGGAAGTAACAGGTGGCACGAGACGTAGACTCTGGAACTGTCCAGAGAGGTCGGAAACCTGAGCGGCCAGGTTCTCCACGGCATGGCGAGCAGCAGACAATTCCTGCTCGTGTCTGCCGAGCATGGCTCCTTGGATCTCGACGGCAGTGTAACGAGCGTCTGAAGTCGCTGGGTCCATTCCTTGGTCGGTTCCTTCTGTCATGCAGGTGAAAGAGGACCCAAAAGCGACTTAACAGAAACAGAGTTTATTCAAGTCCAAACAGAAAACGACAAATCCTGAATCCTCAACAGGAAATGTCCAAACAGGGAATAACAGAAATCCTCTAGTCTGTAGAGGGGAATAACAGGAGAAGCGGCCACAGACTGCAGGTCGCTTCGGGTAGGCGCAGGCCGTAGCTGACAGAGACACCTGCTCACACGCAGCATCTGATGAAGGCAAAAACACGACAGGACAGGGCGATACACAATCACAGCACGGTGAATTCTAAACAAGGAACCGACAGGACAGGAACGGAACACAAAGGAAGAAATAGGGACTCTAATCAGGGGAAAGGATCGGGAACAGGTGTGGGAAGACTAAATGATGATTAGGGGAATAGGAACAGCTGGGAGCAGGAACGGAACGATAGAGAGAAGAGAGAGCGAGAGAGTGAGAGAGGGAGGGGGAGAGAGAGGGATAGAAAGAGGGAAAGAACCTAATAAGACCAGCAGAGGGAAACGAATAGAATGGGGAGCACAGGGACAAGACATGATAATAAATGACAAACATGACAGGTATGGGCAGGCATAAGCTAAGGACAATGAACACAACTGCCTTGTATCAATGACAGTTTGAATGCATAGAGATACCGTGACAAGATCCTGAGGCCCATTGTCATGCCATTAATGTGCCGCCATTACCTCATGTTTCAGCACGATAATGCACAGCCTCATGCCTTAAGGATCTGTATAGAATTCCTGGAAGCTGAAAATGTCCCAGTTCTTCCATGGCCTGCATACTCACCAAACACCAGACATGTCACCCATTGAGCATGTTTGGGATGCTCTGCATCGACGTGTACGGCAACGTGTTCCAGATCCCGCCAATATCCAGGAACTTTGCACAACCATTGAAGAGGAGTGGGACAACATTCCACAGGCCACAATCAACTGCCTGATCAACTCTATGCGACAGAGATGTGTCGCGCTGCATGGGGCAAATGGTGATCCACGCCCCTACCATTTGTTAAGGTATCTGTGACCAACAGATGCATATCTGTATTCACAGTCTTGTAAAATCCATAGATTAGAGCCTAATGAACGTATTTCAATTTACTGATTGCCTTATATGAACTGTATCTCAGTAAAATCTTTGAAATTGTTGTCAAAGTACATATTTGACACACTTTGATATACATGATTATATTGTGCATATTCATTTACCAGTAATTATTATTCAACAATCTGGGATTTGAATTCACAATTTATTGGTTCACAGCATTCCATTCTTCCTGTTACTCCACCATGTCTGTGTTTATAACTGATTTAAGCTATATTGTTACACTTTGCACTTCAAAGTAAATCTCAGCTCTGTTAAAAAGTTCATTCAAGAAAAACTATTTTTATGATCATGGCGATTAAAACTTCTTATGGCTGGTTGAAGTATTGAGTAGCTTGGATGAATTAGGTGCCCAGAGGTGCCCAAAATAAACTGTCTGCCACTCAGTCCCAGTGGCTAATATATGCATATTATGAGTATATGTGGATAGAAAACACTGTGACGTTTCTTAAACTGTTTGAATGATGTCTGTGAGTATACCAGAACTCATATGGCAGGCAAAAACCTGAGAAAAAATCCAACCAGGAAGTGGGAAATCTGCAGTTGGTCGTTTTTCAACTCATTCCATATTGAAGATACAGTGGGATATTGGTCATGTTGCTCTTCCTAAGGCTTCCACTAGATGTCAACAGTCTTCAGAACCTTGTTTGATCTTGTTCGATGCTTCTACTGTGAAGTGGGGGCGAATGAGAGGGGAATGAGTCAGAGGTCTGGCAGAATGCCTTGAGCTCGTGACACTCGTTCAAGTGTGAGCGAGCTCTGTTCCATTGCTTTTCTACAGACAAAGGAATTCTCCGGTTGGAACATCGTTGAAGATTTATGTTAAAAAATCCTAAAGATTGATTCTTTACATCGTTTGACATGTTTCTACGGACTGTGACGGAACTTTTTGACATTTCTTCTGCTCCTAGTGAACGAGCTTCGTGACTTTGGATTTGTTTACAAAACCCACTAACAAAAGGAGCTATTTGGACATAAATGATGGACATGATCAAACAAAACAAACATTTATTGTGGAACTGGGATTCGTGGGAGTGCATTCTGATGAAGATCATCAAAGGTAAGTGAATATTTATAATGTTATTTCTGACTTCTGTTGACTGCACAATATGGCAGATATCTTCTTGGCTTGTTTGGGCTCTGAGCGCATTACTCAGATTATTGTATGGTTTGCTTTTTCCGTAGAGCTTTTTTGAAATCTGACACAGCGGTTGCATTAAAGAGACGTGTATCTAAAGTTCCATGTATAACACTTGTATTTTCATCAACATTTATGATGACTATTTCTGTAAATTGATGTGGCTCTCTGCAAAATCACCGGATGTTTTTGGAACTACTGAACATAACGCGCCAATGTATGCTGAGATTTTTTGATATAAGTATGAACTGTATCGAACAAAACATACATGTATTGTGTAACATGAAGTTCTATGAGTGTCATCTGATGAAGAACATCAAAGGTTAGTGATTAATTCTAACTCTATTTCAGATTTTTGTGACTCCTCTCTTTGGCTGGAAAAATGGCTGTGTTTTTCTGTGACTGACCTAACATAATCGTTTGTGGTGCATTCGCCGTAAAGCCTATTTGAAATCGGACACTGTGGTGGGATTAACAAGAAGAGTATCTTTAAAATGGTGTGAAATACTTTTACGTTTGAGGAATTTTAATTATGGGATTTCTGTTGTTTTGAATTTGGCGCCTTGCACTTTCACTGGCTGTTGTCAAATCGATTCCGTTAACGGGATCTCAACCCTAAGAAGTTTTAAGGAGTAACATTGAAAAATAGTAAAATGCCCCAATCACGTTATATAACTACACAGTAAAAACTAAATTGCCTAAATAAGTAAATCAAATCAAAGATGAGAGAATAGTCAGATTAACGGATAAATGACACAGACATGTTGCCGTAGCATGAAGATCAGAATTTCATAACCTAAGAGGTTGCAAGTATAAGTATATGTTAAAAGCACTGCATTTGTGACCAGTTGCACAGCCATTTTTAAGTTAAGATGACCAAACAATAATTTATAGTTGAATTAACATATGAGAAAAGTTGACAGAATTTTTGCCAATTTTCTCAAGTCTGGGTCAGTTTGTTTACCTAACACTTGGACTGAAAAGTTAAGTAAAAGTACTAAAAGGCTGTGGAACCAGTTACTTAATAATAATTAGTTTTTTTACAGTGCAGATGGGAAGAGGAGAGGGACCGACTTCGGTGGAAGTCGTGACAGGTACAGTGTCTGAGCTCTGGACTGTAAGGGAATATACAGTATCTCAATCTAATTTTCAATTTTATTTTGTATAGAATCATCAGAATGTTTAGATAGAGTGCTGTAAACTGAACTTTACATTTATGTGTCAATATTCCGTATCTCTATTCTAATGTAGTCCAGTCTGACATATCCAACTACCGGACATATCCATATCTATTCAACTATCCAGCGTTACTTCTTCTGGAATCCTCAGAGTTCCCAAGAAGAGCAACGGGATTATAGCTGCTAGCAAGGAGAGCTGAGTGTCATGGACCACTGCATTGGAACACCATCCCCACGATACCCTGATCCTTCAGCCCAGCACCTACAGCTCCTCCCCTTATCTCCTTCCTTTTCAGGTCCAGCCCTGCAGCTAGTTTAACATCATCCTTCACATACATAAATACTACACTATTGTGTACTAGTGAGGATGGAGAGATTGAAAGTCCTCAAAGCTCATTCTGTCCCCATTCAACTCAGGATTTGATGCCAACTGCTGCAGTATGGGACTGCTTTCTGTTATGCATGTAGTGACGGATTGGGAACAGAAGATGGCCCGGGCATTATTGACACACCGGCATATTCTTTACCTCGAGGAACCCCATTACTAGTCAAATAATTATAGTTTTGTGCAAAACCCTCCGCACTAACCACTAGCGTAGCCTAGTGGTTAGAGCGTTGGACTAGTAACCGGAAGGTTGCAAGTTCAAACCCCCGAGCTGACAAGGTACAAATCTGTCGTTCTGCCCCTGAACAGGCAGTTAACCCACTGTTCCTAGGCCGTCATTGAAAATAAGAATGTGTTCTTAACTGACTTGCCTGGTTAAATAAAGGTAAAATTAAAATAACAGGCTCAGTAGGCTTAAGAGTGGCGCAGCGATCTACGGTACTGCATCTCAGTGCAAGAGGCGTCACTACAGTCCATGGTTTGATTCCAAGCTGAATCACATCCGGCCGTGATTGGGAGTCCCATAACGATGGCACACAATTGGCCCAGCATTGTTCGGGTTTCGCCGGGGTAGGCCGTCATTGTAAATAAGAATTTGTTCTTAACTGACTTTCCTAGTCAAATAAAGTACAAATAAAAAAAGATAGACCAGCCCATCTGGCATTTGCCAGAACTGCCGCATGGCTAGTCCGTCCCTGGATGCACAGTATGTATGTCCATCTGTCTACAGTTCACATAGGTGCAGGGTAAATGTGGAAGGTAGTGGTGTGTGTGACAGAGTTCTGGATGTGTGTGAGATCAATTTCTCCTCTGCTGCATTGGGCAGGAGTGTATGTAAATTATGAATTAGTTATTTGTGCACTTAAGCATAAAAACTGCAGTTGCAAACGCAGTGCATGCTAATATCCCACTCTGCATAAGGGTTACAGTGACTGAACACTGAAAAAGGTGCACTACAATGTGTGTTTGTGCGCATGTCAGCAACCTGATTTCACAAGATTAATATGGTCTGAAAAGACAAAACATTCTCAGTTTTGCTGTCCTTCTCGTCAGTGGCAGGACATTGTCACCAGGCAAAAAGATCAGAGGAAAATGGAACACAAAACAATCACTCAACTGTTACACTTCCTAAAACGGTTTAGAGACATTCCATGGGTTACAAGCATCAAATATGCTACATTTAACCGTTTCTGCCAGGAAGAGAAACCCACCTAAAATAACATTGGGCTGCATTTAGAATTTTAACAGTCCATGCATTTCTGTTTGTGTGTGGGTCAGAGATTGAAGAGGACAGATGAGGGGATGCTACCAGTGAGGATGACTGCGTGGGCAGACACAGGGTGAGTTTGAGTCGCAGGAGAAAGGGGGAGGGAGGAGAGAAGGAGGTAGAGCAGAGGATTTGATGAGGATGAAAGAGTGTAAAGAACGGGTGATGAGTGAGGTTGGAATAGAGGAGGAATGGTAAACATGGTGAGGAAGGGGGAGAGCAGAGGATTTGATGAGGATGAAAGAGTGTAAAGAACGGGTGATGAGTGAGGTTGGAATAGAGGAGGAATGGTAAATGTGGTGAGGAAGGGGGAGAGTAGAGGATTTGATGATGAAGGGACGGAGATAGGGAGAATAAATATACTGTAGGTTATTGGTTGAAGGGGTGAAGGTTGATTGGAGGGAGGAGAGCATGGAGCTATGGGAGGATGAGAGTAGAGGATTGTGTCAGAAGGGGTGGAGAATAATAAATTATATAACTCTCTTTCTGAAGGTTGTGTGTGTGTGTGTGTGTGTGTGTGTGTGTGTGTGTGTGTGTGTGTGTGTGTGTGTGTGTGTGTGTGTGTGTGTGTGTGTGTGTGTGTGTGTGTGTGTGTGTGTGTGTGTGTGTGTGTGTGTGTGTGTAATAGCCTATCCAGGCTCTGTAGACTGTGTGATATGGTGATGTATGACAAATCAAATCAAATTTTATTTGTCACATCCACATGGTTAGCAGATGTTAATGCGAGTGTAGCGAAACACTGGGGGCCCCACAAGGGTGTGTTCTGAGCCCTCTCCTGTACACCCTGTTCACCCACGACTGCGTGGCCATGCACGCCTCCAACTCAATCATCAAGTTTGCAGACGACACTACAGTGGTAGGCTTGATTACCAACCATGACGAGACTGCCTACAGGGAGGAGATGAGGGCCCTCTGAGTGTGGTGTCAGGAAAATAACCTCACACTCAACGTCAACAAAACAAAGGAGATGATCGTGGACTTCAGGAAACAGCAGAGGGAGCACCCCCCTATCCACATCGACGGGACAGTAGTGGAGAGGGTAGTACGTTTTATGTTCCTCTGCGTACACATCAAGGACTGAATTGGTCCACCCACACAGACAGCATCGTGAAGAAGGC